>NW_028158491.1:0-280254 GCF_964263955.1 Coregonus lavaretus | reverse complement strand
AAAGTGGTGATCCTAACTGACCTAAGACAGGGAATTTTTACTAGGATTAAATGTCAGGAATTGTAAAAAACTGAGTTTAAATGTATTTGGCTAAGATGTATATAAACTTCTGTCTTCAACTGTAGTTCGAGGAGGAGAGCTGCGTCTTGCTCCAGATAGTAGAGGAACCAATCTTATCGTTGTTTCCTACTGTACCCAATCTGGCGGCTGTCACCAGGTCAAAGGACAAATCAGTGGTAATGATTCGTGTGAAGAGCGATTATCCCCCCTGCAGGCCACTCACTGGCACACTGTCATTAGTCTCACACACACACAAGAGTGCACACACACACACACACAGGTTACAAACTGAATGTATTGTGTTCTTTGTGTGGGGAACAGTGAATAAAGTAGAGAGAACAAGACAAAGTGAAAGGTCAGAGTGTAAATTGAGCTGAGAGCCAGTCAGACTAGAGGAGAAACTGACTCATAGGTAGCTTGGTCATACTTGACGCACCGCTTCTCCTCTTCTCTCATCATTTCATTTCTGTCAATTGCAGAGCAGACAATCTTTTATTTACTCCCCAATCATAGGAAGATATTGACATTGACACTTCTGATGTGTACACACACATGCATGCACACACAAAACACTCAGTAACCCCCCCCACCCCCACACACACACCCACCCACACACTTCTTGGATGACAAACCAGCTTGTGTTTAAGTTCATTATGTATTATAGTCTGGTTAATTGCTTTCTATATGACGTCTCAACATGACTATATGACTACAGCTCCTATACCAAGGCCATGTCCACAGAGACAGAGGACAGCTCCCATTACGTCAAGACAAGCAGTATGTGTGTGTGTGTATGTGTGAGTGAGACTTAATGGATGTCCATATATACTGTATGGGCAGCATGGTGATCTGTAGTTTCAGTAGTCCTACTTCTTATGTAACCGCAATTAAAAGAAGATGAAACAGAGACTGTACGTCTGCCCATACTGCGTTTCTCAGGGAGAGTGGGATAGGAAAAAAACTATATTTGAAATTGGACAAATATAAGCACCCACCAAATTATTATTATTATTATTATTATTATTATTATTATTATAATGATTATTATTATTATTATTAAAGGGACTGCTAGTCCAGTATAACATAGTAAACTCTTCTAAAGAGTATGTGCAGTAATTCCCAACCCATCTATATGGGTATATCATCATGGTGGACAGTGTGTGTGTGTGTATTGTGTGTGTGTGTTTATGTGTGTGTGTGCCTCTGTATGTGTGTGTGCGTACGTGTCTATACAGTAAGCATGAGTGTGTGCTGGTGTAACGTTAACGTTAGTGTCATCTCCTGCATGCTGAGTCACAGGGCAGACAGGACACCATGCAGACCTTTCTGATCGTTAGAATATTGATCGACCAGAGGCCATTTCCTGTCAGGTGACCTTTCCATGACACTCCCTCCGGGTTTCTTAACATTTACCTCTGTCTGACGTGAAGCGGCGAAATCAAAGGTTACAGTCAAGCCACAATATGGAGTTTGTGTGTCAGTCAATCACCAATGGCCATTGACTTTCTCTGACACTTCATCAGGATTTCTTAAAGGGGTACAGCAACATTTACAGCTATCTGGAGTCAAGATGTGCTTGAAGGAGTAAAATCAGAGAGGATTCAATCAAAACCCCTATTTACTAAACCTCGTTGATCCTTAAGAGTCTATTGACGCACGTGTGTCAATCTAAGTAACATAATAAATACATCTGTCAGTTTAAGCTAGAGATATCAGATTTTTTACATGGGCTGTGTCTCAATCCACCGCATCCGCCTCTGTCGCCCTTCTGCATCTGTGGTGGAAGGTGGCAGAGCTACAGCAGGGTTTGTCAGACCATGAAAATCGGTCTTCTCACGAAAACGTCTGTAGCGTCTGAACGGTTTGGCCTACTCTATGGAAAGGGGAGGCTCTTACGAACACAATGGTGTTTTCTGTTTTGCTCTGCGGGACTCGTCTGAAGGTAACCCATACAAATGAATGGAAGTATGGAGGTAGTTTTGTACCTACAAAAATAAGGCGTTAAATATGTGTCCCAATTTTTTTTCCTGAGCTTTCTTATATCTTCTAGAGAAACTTCAAAACCTTATTCCTTATTATTTATTTTTGGACTGTCTTTTTTGCCATTTATAAATGTGTTATTCAATGCATTTCTATGGGCTATACTAGTAAAGGCCAAATTCAATATTGTATCAAAACATTTAAAAATAAAATAAAAAGATACCTAAAGGGGTCCTACATTTCCAAATCAAATAGCTAAATGATCCATGGTATGACCATATTAAAACAATTCCATGTGTTAGCTTAGTAGCTTAGCTGTTCCTTTCTTTGGCTATCCACTGCCCACAGATAGCCAGTCCGTGTTATTACGTAACATCCTAATCTCTCTCAGTGTCCAGAGAGAAAAGAAAGAGAGAAGAAGAAGAAGAAGAAGAAGAAGAAGAAGAAGAAGAAGAAGAAGAAGAAGAAGAAGAAGAAGAAGAAGAAGAAGAAGAAGAAGAAGAAGAAGAAGAAGAAGAAGAAGAAGAAGAAGAAGAAGAAGAAGAAGAAGAAGAAGAAGAAGAAGAAGAAGAAGAAGAAGAAGAAGAAAAAGAAGAAGGAAAAGAAGAAGAAGAAGAAGGAAAAGAAGAAGAAGAATGGTTGAGAGAATGGCAAAGCTGTCATCAATGCAAAGGGTGGCTACTTTGAAAAATCTAAAATATAAAATATATTTTGATTTGTTTAACACTTTTTTGGTTACTACATGATTCCATTTGTGTTATTTCATAGTTTTGATGTATTCACTATTATTCTACAATGTAGAAAATAGTAAAAATAAAGAAAAACCCTTGAATGAGTAGGTGTGTCCAAACTTTTGACTGGTACTGTAAGTATTCACACCCCTGAGTCAATACTTTGTAGAAGCAATTTGGCAGCGATTACAGCTGTGAGTCTTTGTGGGTAAGTCTCTAAGAGCTTTCCACAACTGGATTGTGCAACATTTGCGCATTATTATTTTCAAAATTATTCTCAAGTTCTGTCAAATTGGCTGTTGATCATAGCTAGACAACCATTTTCAGGTCTTGCCATAGATTTTCAAGCAGATTTAAGTCAAAACTATAAATCGCCCACCCAGGAACATTCACTGCCTTCTTGGTAAGCAACTCCAACGTAGATTTGGCCTTGCATTTTAGGTTGCATTCTGTCAATTAGGTTAGTAATTGTGGAGTAACTACAATGTTGTTGATCCATCCTCAGTTTTTTCCTATCACAGCCATTAAACTCTGTAACTGTTTTAAAGTCACCATTGACCTCATGGTGAAATCCCTGAGCGGTTTCCTTCCTCTCCGCAACTGAGTTAGGAAGGACACCTGTATCTTTGTAGTGACTGGGTGTATTGATACACCATCGAAAGTGTAATGCTCAAAGGGATAATCAATGTCTGCTTTTTTTTTACCTGACTACCAATAGGTACTCTTCTTTGCGAGGCATTTATGTGACTTGTGCAATTTATTATGACTTAGTAAGCACATTTTTACTCCTGAACTTTTAGGCTTGCCATAACAAAGGGGTTGAATACTTATTGGCTCAAGACATTTCAGCTTTTTCATTATTAATTAATTTGTAAAAATGTCAAAAAAACATAATTCCAACTGACATTATGGGGTATTGTGTGTAGGCCAGTGACACAAAATGTCAATTTAATCCATTTTAAGGCATTTAATCCATTTAGGCGGTAACACAACAAAATGTGGATAAAGTCAAGGGGTGTGAATACTTTCTGAAGGCACTGTAGTTGCTTCTTGTTGCCTAGATCCATAGTCAATAATAGTAAAATCAGAGGATTCAATCAAAATCATATTTACTAAGCCTTGTTAATCCTTAAGAGTCTATTGACGCACGTGTGTCAATCTAAGTAACATACAGTGCCTTCAGAAAGTATTCATACCCCTTGACTTATTCCACATTTTGTTGTGTTACAGCCTGAATAAAAAATAGATTAAATAGATTCATTTTTTTTTTTTTTATGTAAGGGGTGTGAATACTTTCTGAAGGCACTGTAGTTGCTTCTTGTTGCCTAGATCCATAGTCAATACTAGTCAAAAGAACAACAGAAGAGATGATGGAGGAAAGGCAGATGAAAGGAAATGGCAGAAAAACTAAAAAGAGGGGGAAGAGGAGGAGAAGGTCGGGATGACACAGGGAGGAGAAGTCCCTAGCGTTGAGGGTTGATGAGAGCTTGTGTCACATTGTCATGTTCGTTTACAGACGGGACGGACCAAGGCTCAGCGTGATATGCATACATGTTTATTATACCGAATAAACACAACGACAAAACAAAAAACCAACGATACGTGAAGTCCAAGGTACAACAAACAACATACCTCACACGGAACAAGATCCCACAACCCACTAGTGCCAATAGGCTGCCTAAGTATGGTCCCCAATCAGAGACAACGAGCGACAGCTGCCTCTGATTGGGAACCACACCGGCCAACATAGAAATACACATAATAGATCAAACATAGAAAATACAACATAGAAAATCACACCCTGACTCAACAAATAAGAGTCCCCAGAGTCAGGGCGTGACACACATGGTTGCTTCTTGTTGCTATGCAATATATTAGCCGAGAGACTAGGAGTTATTAAGAAGGCGAAGAGTTGAAACCAGGAGAAACGAAGAAAGGGGAAAAACAGAAAGAAAAAACAAGGGGGGAAAAGGGTGGATGATGTCATCACAGGAGTAAGGGAAAGAAACATAAAGAAAAAGACAAAGCTGAGAGGGAAAAGAGAAACTGAGTCAGGGAAAGGGAGGGAGGGGGTAGAAAATCTGAGTCAGGGAAAGGGAGGGAGGGGGTAGAAAAACTGAGTCAGGGAAAGGGAGGGAGGGGGTAGAAAATCTGAGTCAGGGAAAGGGAGGGAGGGGGTAGAAAATCTGAGTCAGGGAAAGGGAGGGAGGGGGTAGAAAACTGAGTCAGGTAAAGGGATGGAGGGAGGGAGGGAGGGTAGAAAAACTGAGTCAGGGAAAGGGAGGGAGGGGGTAGAAAAACTGACTGAAGGGAAAGGAAGGAAAATCTGAGTGATCCAACCTTCCCATCTAGACCAATTTCGACGAATCACATCGTCTTGTCCTTTGAGGGCATTCGCCTGCTCACAGCAGGGTGTTCTTTCACATCCACTGATAAAAGGGAAGAAAGACATGGGTCGTGTCCCAAATGGCACCCTATTCCCTATATAGTGCACTACTTTTGACCATTTTTACATTTACGTAATTTAGCAGACGCTCTTATCCAGAGCGACTTACAGGGCAATTAGGGTTAAGTGCCTTGCTCAAGGGCACATCGACAGATTTTTCACCTAGTCGGCTCGGGGATTAGAACCAGCGACCTTTCGGTTACTGGCACAACGCTCTTAACCACTAAGCTACCTGCCGCCCCAGGAACCATAGGACTCTGGTCAAAAGTAGTGCACTATGTAGAGAATAGGATGCCACTTGGGACAAACACATGTTGTACTCTTTATGCTATAAAGTGAGGATGCCGACAGACAGAGAGAAGTCTGGCCCTGCTAGATAGCTACAGTCAGGCCTGGGTTCAAATACTATTTAAAATCAGGTCAAATACTTTGATCGTTTGCTCTAGCCTGCCTGGAGTGCCAGTTGGGCGGGGTTTAACGTTTTGGGGACTATTCAATCAAGCACAGATTAAGTATTTGAAATGATTTCAAATAATATTTGAACCCAGGTCTGGTAGCTACATCATCAAGGATGTCTGTATGTCTATCTGTCTGTCTGTTTGTCTGTCTAGCTACAGTAGCTAGCATGGCGACTAGACATGACAACTCTGGCCTGTCGGTCGGTCTGTCTGTCTGTCTATTTAAGATGACGGGCCCTGGAGCTGTCAGAGAGAGAGAGAGAGAGTAGCCTCCCAGGGGAGTTCTAGTTAGGAAACACATCAGTGAGTCTGACTACAACACATCTGGGGCCCAGGCTGTTAACCCAAAATATACTGACTGAGCTAGCCACGACGGAAGCTAGCGAAATGCTAGTACTAGCACACTTTAGGTAGAAAGGCCTATAGATATTGTCCTCAAAGAGGAAAGGACTAGCTAGGACCATTTATAATGGTGCTATGCCTCTTTCAGACACTATTTTTGATATGTTATTGTTATGCTTTTGAAACAATGGGTGGGCTCTTTTATAGTCTTTAATTCAAAATGATGTCAGTCACAGGCGCGTAGGTTTAAAAAAACAGGATAATATAAAAGGCTATGTTACGCCTTGTGGTCATACTGTGGGCCTGAGGCAGTCGGTTACCCCGTTTGAACTCTCCTATCATAATTTTTGGCAAGGTTATGTAGGCTATTCTTGAGGTGTCAAAGCGTGCCTTCAAGACAGCCATAGTGACACAGCAGAATCAGAAGCGCATTGAGGAACTGAAATATCTTTACTGTAATATCTATTGACTGAACTGAGGTAAATGTTTTACCCCTTTTGAACTGTCCTATTGTAATTTATGACAAGGTTTTTTAGGTGCTAAAAACAAAATGTGGCTTCAAGTTAGAGTGACACAGCAATAATCAGAAGCTTTGAGAGACAGTAATATCTTGTCTGTACTGTGTATTGACTGAAAGCTATATTGAGCTAAGACTGGGAGGTGCCATTGAATCGGCTAACGCGCTCTATAGCTTTTGTAAACACAACCTTATGCAGGCAGGGGATGCATCCCAAATGGCACCCTATTCCCTATAGTGCACTACTTTTGACCAGGGCCCATACAGTGAATAGGGTGGCATTTGAGACCCAGCCAGGGTAAATGACCTGGAACTATTACCTCGTAAAAAATGAGAAATAGTTTGCGTTCCAAATGTCACCCTATTATCTATGCAGTGCACGATTTTTGGCCAGGACCCATACGGTAGTAGTGCACTCTCTAGGGAATAGGGTAGCGTTTGAGACTCAGCCAGGGTAAATGACCTGGAACTATTACCTCGTAAAAATATATAATTGTCTGCGTTCCAAATGGCACCTTATTCCCTATGTAGTGCACTATTTTTGGCCAGGACACATATGGTAGTAGTGCACTATCTCAGGTGAAATTTGAGACCCACTCTGGGTAAATGACCTGAAACTATTACCTCTTAAAAAATAAGAAATAGTCTGAGTTCCAAATGGCACTCTATTCCCTATCTAGTGCACTATTTTAGGCCAGGGCCCACAGGGAATAGGGTGCAGTTTGGGACACAATAGCAGTGTCATACACACCGAGTCTAAAGGACATTTAATATCATTATTGTTGATGCGTATGGTTAAGTGGTTGTCAAATCCTACGGAAAACCATGTTCTTTTAATAATAAATGTATGTAAAATACTGTACTGGTGTATATTAACACTAATACTTTTCTTATTATGACAATGACTGGATTATAATGCTTAGTCTTAGAACATGGACTCCTTTCCATCAACAAGCCACATACGCTACAGTCAGTTGTTTAAAGAACAAAAATAGGACAGCACTCTGGTGAATAAACTTAAATGAACATGTTTTTTATTGCTGCGGGTATGAGCCTTTCTTCAGCGTGCATGAGGCAACGGCAATCAATATCACCACAATTTGACAAGGATTCAGCACCTGATCTAAGTTTATATAAGGTGGAGTGGAGCACGTTGTTTATCGTTACAGTCATTTGTTTACCATATCAATGTTGTGAAATACATATGGATGACAAGAATACTACTCAGCTATCATGATGAGAAACCAAGTGATTACCTGTACACTGAGTCACTAACGGTTTTGGGGGAGCTAGTGTGTACTCCTGCTATTCAAAAACATCCAAATTGTTGTACTCCCTGTGCTGTGCTATGACTGCTGCCCAGCTGCTAGTACAGATGTAGGATCTTAATTTGAGCCAGGTTGATACAGCAGGAAAATAATCATGCAGCAACAGGAAATATGAATTATTATGTGGATTATAATTAATGGACATTGTTGTAGGGGTTGATACATTTTTCATAAGGGGAAATCAAGTCTGTTAAACAAGTTAAACATTTCCTGCATTGTAGGAAAGTTCTCCTGCAACAGAGTGATTAAATTAATATCCTACATCTGTAGCAGTCATATTACAATAGCACACAGAGAGAACTACACCAATCTGCTTTCATGTTAGCTAGTCTGCTAGTGTATGTAGCTTAACACAGAGGAGAGAAGGCTCAGTGCATAACTACAACATCAATAGCATTGATTGACTGGGGGCGTAGGATTAACAACATGGTGGCACACAATTGATATGACTGTAATGTAAATCTGGACTTCAACCGTGTTTCAATGTACATCTATAGAACACACATCTGATGAGGGTTTTAAAAATAATTTTCCAATAGAAAAAGAAGACAGATACAAACATTGACATTCATTGTAGTGTTGAATGGGATGGCACATTTAGAGGACAAAACAAAACTTAACTCACATATACAAAAATAAAATTACAAAATCCTATTAGGTGGTACATATTATAAGAAAACAGCATATAGTCATTTCAAGCAGTGTAGTTAAACCAAAAATAAATATTAAGTGGAGTACAGCACAGAGTAGCAGCAGATCATCAACCCAGTTATGAAGTGGGAATAGACAATTTATTCAGTATTGGCTGCCATATTTTGTAAAACATTGGACTTCTATTGGAGGTATTGTATCGAATCTTTTCCATATGCATTACATTCCCTAAATCCCGTAACCACATTTCAAAGGTAGGTACAGTCTCCAATTTCCAAAACTGCAATATGAGCCTTTTGGCTAATAGAGGACAAAGAGAGAGCCTTCCCTTCCTGGTTGTTCCCATCAACTGTACCAAACAGAGAGACAGCCTTCCCTTCCTGGTTGTTCCCATCAACTGTACCAAACAGAGAGACAGCCTTCCCTTCCTGGTTTCCCATCAACTGTACCAAAATGAGAGACAGCTTTCCCTTCCTGGTTGTTCCCATCAACTGTACCAAACTGAAAGACAGCCTTCCCTTCATGGTTATTCCCATCAACTGTACCAAACAGAGAGACAGCCTTCCCTTCATGGTTGTTCCCATCAACTGTACCAAACAGAGAGACAGCATTCCCTTCCTGGTTGTTCCCATCAACTGTACCAAACAGAGAGACAGCCTTCCCTTCCTGGTTGTTCCCATCAACTGTACCAAACAGAGAGACAGCCTTCCCTTCCTGGTTTCCCATCAACTGTACCAAAATGAGAGACAGCTTTCCCTTCCTGGTTGTTCCCATCAACTGTACCAAACTGAAAGACAGCCTTCCCTTCATGGTTATTCCCATCAACTGTACCAAACAGAGAGACAGCCTTCCCTTCATGGTTGTTCCCATCAACTGTACCAAACAGAGAGACAGCATTCCCTTCCTGGTTGTTCCCATCAACTGTACCAAACAGAGAGACAGCCTTCCCTTCCTGGTTGTTCCCATCAACTGTACCAAACTGAAAGACAGCCTTCCCTTCATGGTTATTCCCATCAACTGTACCAAACAGAGAGACAGCCTTCCCTTCCTGGTTGTTCCCATCAACTGTACCAAACAGAGAGACAGCCTTCCCTTCCTGGTTGTTCCCATCAACTGTACCAAACAGAGAGACAGCCTTCCCTTCCTGGTTGTTCTCATCAACTGTACCAAACAGAGATACAGCGTTCCCTTCCTGGTTGTTCCCATCAACTGTACCAAACAGAGAGACAGCCTTCCCTTCCTGCTTGTTCCCATCAACTGTACCAAACAGAGAGACAGCCTTCCCTTCCTGGTTGTTCCCATCAACTGTACCAAACAGAGAGACAGCCTTCCCTTCCTGGTTATTCCCATCAACTGTACCAAACAGAGCGATCAATGGGTCTGGGGCTATAACTATCAAAGGCTTTAGATAAGTCATCAAAAATGAGAGCCCAGTAACTTAGGACATGTTCAAAATTAGGACAAAGTCCCCTCATCCTGCTTGCACCTCTCACACAGTGGTGAGGTGTCTGGGAATATTTTATGCAGTTTAACCTTTGAGTAATGTAACCTGGTGTGTATCACCTTAAACGGAACAAGGTTGTGTCTGGCATTCACTGAACTGTGGGTTATATTCCTGAGAGCTTCTACCCAGTCCTCATCTGAGATTTCTGAACCAAGTTCCTGCTCCCAAGCCCTTTTAATAGGGTCTGTGGATACCTCTATGTGGCCTGTAGCACATTATAAAGTCTAGAGACCGACCCTTTTGAATGGGGTTTGACAAGGATAAGGCTATCTAATGTAGGATTATTTAGCTTACATTTTACATTTTAGTAATTTAGCAGACGCTCTTATCCAGAGCGACTTACAGTTAGTGATTGCATAATTTTTTTCATGCCACACTGTGGGATATGTGTCCTCAAGAAATTCCTGATTTGGAGTTATCTGAAAAAATTTGTTTCTGGCATGTTAAACTTATCCTGTAATTGTTGAAATGAAGCTAAATTACCATCAATATATAAGTTATTGATTGTTGTGAGCCCCTGCTCCCTCTACTGTGAAAACACCATATCATCCAATGCAGGGTCGAAAGCATGATTCAGGCAAATTGGTCTGTCAATGTATACATTGGGTATGTTAAAAAAATACCTAATATGTTTCCAGATCCTAAGAGTGTGACAAATGACTGGGTTAGAGTCATAAGTGGCTTTTTCCACACATGCTGGGCTATTAACAAGTGCAGGGAGTGAGGCGCGTCGAAAGGAGGCCTGCTCAATCATTAGCCATGAAGGCATATCATTCTGAAAGATCCCAGGTAAACTTTCCCTTCAGAAAGTCACAATGTTCAGATTGGCAGCCCAATAATACAGTTTAAAGTGAGGAAGGGCAAAACCCCCCTCTATCTTGTACTTGCATAAATGCTTCTTTGAAATTCTGGCTGCCTTGTTATCCCATAAAAATTGAATTACTATTGAATCCAATTTCTTAAAATAGCTTTGTGGTATGAAATTGGGTAGATATTGGAAGAGGTAAAGAAACCTGGGTAGGGCAACCATTTTAATAGAATTTATACGACCAACCAAGGAAATAGGCAGAGTACTCCAAAAATCTATATTTTGTTTAAGCTTATCAATTTTCATGTCCCAATTCGTTTTCAATAGCTAATCAAATGTTCTTGTCACTACAATGCCAAGGCTTGTGAACTTGTCCATCACAGTTCTAAATGAGGTAGGTTGCAGAAATTGCATATCCACAGGCCGTGATATCGGCATCAATTCGGCTTTCTTTTTTTTTTTTTACTGGCTTTTTTGCCAGTTTATCTTGTAGCCAGAGAAGGAGACAAATGTATTTATCAAGTTAAGTAAGAGGGGAATAGAAATTTTAGGCTTGGATAAAAACAAAAGAACATCGTCTGCATAGAGGGAGATTTTGTGCTGCTTGTCTTTTATCTTAACGGGAGCTATATCGGCACGTACATGAATGAGAGTAGCGAGGGGTTCCATGGCTATAGCGAAGAGAGCAGGCGAAACAGGGCACCCATGTCGGCAGCCTTTGAACAGGCGGAATGACTGCGACATCTCCTGATTGGTTACCACGGATGCCATTGGGTGTGCATAAATAATTCTTATCCAATTAATAAATTCCTTTCCAAACACGAAATGCTCCAGAACCGACGTCATATACTTCCACTCAATCTGATCAAACGCCTTCTCTGCATCAAGAGCAATTACCTGTCACGATCGTCTGAAGAAGCGGACCAATACGCAGCGCGTGGAGTGAACATGATGACTTTTATTAAATAAAGCAACCACGAAAAACAACAAATGACGATAGTGAAGTCCTCTGTAACACTGACAGAAACATGGAACAAAAACCCACAATGCCCACAGGAAAACAATCAGAATAAATATGGCTCCCAATCAGAGATAACGAGCCGACAGCTGACACTCGTTACCTCCGATTGGGAGTCATCGACCAAACCTAGAAATAAACCCCACAGAACTGCAAACATAGAAATACACCCAAATTCCAACATAACCAAACCAAACCCCAACAAAACAAATACACCCTGGCTCAAATATAAAAGTCCCGGAGCCAGAGTGTCACAGTACCCCCCCCTAAAGGTGCGAACTCCGGGCGCACCAGCATACAGTCTATGGGAGGGTCTGGGTGGGCGTCTGTCCACGGTGGCGGCTCTGGCCCTGGTCGTGGTCCCCACCCCACCTTAGTCACTATCCGCTTCCGTAGCCTCCTCCATATGACCACCCCCCAACTAAACCCCACTGGATTAAGGGGTGGCACCGGACTAACGGGCAGCACCGGACTAAGGGGCAGCACCGGACTAAGGGGCAGTACCGTACTAAGGGGCAGCACCAGGATAAGGGGCAGCACCGGGCTAAGGGACAGCACCGGACTCAATGGCGGATCCTGGCTGGCTGGCTCTGGCGGATCCTGGCTGGACGGCTCTGGCGGATCCTGGCTGGACGGCTCATGGCTGGCTGAAGGATCTGGCTGCTCATGGCTGGCTGACGGATCTGGCTGCTCATGGCTGGCTGACGGATCTGGCTGCTCATGGCTGGCCGACGGATCTGGCTGCTCATGGCTGGCCGACGGATCTGGCTGCTCATGGCTGGCCGACGGATCTGGCTGCTCATGGCTGGCTGACGGATCTGGCTGCTCATGGCTGGCTGACGGATCTGGCTGCTCATGGCTGGCCGACGGATCTGGCTGCTCATGGCTGGCTGAAGGCTCTGGCTGATCCTGTCTGGCAGAAGGCTCTGGCCGATCCTGTCTGGCGGAAGGCTCTGGCTGATCCTGTCTGGCGAAAGGCTCTGGCTGATCCTGTCTGGCGGAAGGCTCTGGCTGATCCTGTCTGGCGGAAGGCTCTGGCTGATCCTGTCTGGCGGAAGGCTCTAGCGGCTCCTGTCTGGCGGAAGGCTCTGGCTGATCCTGTCTGGCGGAAGGCTCTGGCTGATCCTGTCTGGCGGAAGGCTCTAGCGGCTCCGGTCTGGCGGACGGCTCTGAAGGCTCATGGCAGACGGGCGGCTTATGCAGCGCTTGGCAGACGGACAGTTCAGACGGCGTTGGGCAGACAGGCAGTTCAGGCGCCGTTGGGCAGACGGGCAGGTCAAGCGCCGTTGGGCAGACGGGCAGTTCAGGCGCCGTTGGGCAGACGGGCAGTTCAGGCGCCGTTGGGCAGACGGGCAGTTCAGGCGCCGTTGGGCAGACGGCAGACTCTGGCCGGCCGAGACGCACTATAGGCCTGGTGCGTGGTGCCGGAACTGGAGGTACCGGGCTGAGGACACGCATCTCAGGGCTAGTGCGGGGAGAAGCAACAGGGCATGCTGGACCCTGGGGACGCACATAAGGCCTAGTGCGGAGAGCAGGAACAGGGCATGCTGGACCCTGGGGGCGCACATAAGGCCTAGTGCGGAGAGCAGCAACAGGACGCACAGGACTCGGGGAACACACAGGAGGCTTGGTACGGGTGGCAGGAACAGGCCGGACCGGGCTGGCGACGCGCACCGTCGACTTGGTGCGGGTGGCAGGAACAGGCCGGACCGGGCTGGCGACGCGCACCGTAGACTTGGTGCGGGTGGCAGGAACAGGCCGGACCGGGCTGTGGAGACGGATAGGAGGCCTGGAGTGAACAGCGGCCACCACCCGTCCTGGCTGAATGCCTACCCTCACACACTCTGTGTGAGGCATCCGCACAGGACGTACAGGGCGGTGTACCCCTGGCCTGGTGGCCTCCTGGATTCGCCCCATCTTTGCCTCCGTCGTCCATGCCGTGTGCTTGATGCGTGGAGTCGGAACAGGTCGGGCTGGGCTGGCCACGCACACCGTAGGCTTCCTACGTGGCACAGGAACCGGCCGGGCTGGACTGGCGACGCACACCGTGGGCTTGATGCGTGGAGTAGGAACAGGCCGGTCCGTACTGGGAACACACACCACTGGCTTTAACTGGGGATCAGGAACGGGCCGGACCGGACTGGTAACACCCATCAGTCTCTCACGCCGTGCCGCAACAACTTCCCTTCCTCTACTCGCCAATGGCTCCCGTAATCCGATAGCCTTCTCTCCACATCTCCCTGTGGCAGCCTCCTGCTGCCCAACCGCCCAAGCCATGTGCCCCCCCCCAAAAACTTTTTGGGGTTGCCTCTCGTCCCTCCGACGATGGCCCTGCCGACGCCGTTGCTCCTCTCTCCGTCGCCTCTCCACTGTCTCGCTCCATGGACGGCGATCCATCCCCTCCAGGATTTCCTCCCAAGTCCAGGACCCCTTTCCGTCCAAAATCTCCTCCCATGTCCAGACCTTTGGAGCTGGGTCCTGTTGCCGCTTGACACGCTGCTTGGTCCTTTTGTGGTGGGTTTTTCTGTCACGATCGTCTGAAGAAGCGGACCAATACGCAGCGCGTGGAGTGAACATGATGACTTTTATTAAATAAAGCAACCACGAAAAACAACAAATGACGATAGTGAAGTCCTCTGTAACACTGACAGAAACATGGAACAAAAACCCACAATGCCCACAGGAAAACAATCAGAATAAATATGGCTCCCAATCAGAGATAACGAGCCGACAGCTGACACTCGTTACCTCCGATTGGGAGTCATCGACCAAACCTAGAAATAAACCCCACAGAACTGCAAACATAGAAATACACCCAAATTCCAACATAACCAAACCAAACCCCAACAAAACAAATACACCCTGGCTCAAATATAAAAGTCCCGGAGCCAGAGTGTCACATTACCACTGCTTCAACTTGATGATCATGATACATTACGTTGAAAAGGCGTCTCAAATTGTAGTATATATGTCAGCCTGGAATAAAACCTGTCTGGTCAGGGTGTAAGATGTCAGAAATATATTATTTCAATCGGTTTGCCAAAATCTTTGTCAACACCTTCTTTTCTATGGGGAGCAACGACACGGGCGATAAGACGACATCTCCATGGAATCTATATATTTTTTCAAGATCAGTGCTATAGTAGCCTCATACAGTGTTTACAGGAGTTTGGCATTTTCTTTGGAAAGTTTAAACATTTGCAACAGAAGTGGAGCTAGACTTGCGCAGTACTTCTTATAGAATTCTATTACATACAGTGGGGAAAAAAAGTATTTAGTCAGCCACCAATTGTGCAAGTTCTCCCACTTAAAAAGATGAGAGAGGCCTGTAATTTTCATCATAGGTACACGTCAACTATGACAGACAAATTGAGAATTTTGTTTCCAGAAAATCACATTATAGGATTTTTTATGAATTTATTGTCACACCCTGGTTCGGGGACTCATTATGTTGAACCAGGGTGTGTTCATTCTATGTTTTCGGTTTCTCTGGTGGGTGTTCTAGGTGGTTTATTTTCTATGTTTGCCGGTGTGACTCCCAATCAGAGGCAAACGAGTGTCAGCTGTCGGCTGTTTGTCTCTGATTGGGAGCCATATTTAATCTATCTGTTTTCCTTTCGGGTTGTGGGATTTTGTTCGTGTGTGTGCGTGTTGTACCACAGACGTCACGGTTTCGTTGTTTGTTTTGCTCGTGTGAGCATTTAATAAATATACTATGTTCACTCAACACGCTGCGCTTTGGTCTCCTCCTTCACACGATCGTGACAGAAAATCCCACCTTGACCAGACCAAGCAGCGTGTACAGGAGCTGAAGGGCGATAATTGGAAACAGAGGAGCGAGAAGTGGGCGAGAATGATGGAGGCCTGGTCCACGGGGGGGAGAGACCCCCAGGAAATTTTTAGGGGGGGGCTCACGACGTCGGGGCAGCAGGTGTACGGGTTGGAGGAGTGCAGGAGGTTGGCAGATAGGGCCGCCAGGTTAAGGGGGCCACTGGTCACGAAGGGGAAGGAAGGTGTAGAGGCACGGCCAAGGGTACTGGGGTGTGTTACCAGTCCGGTCCGGCCCGTTCCTGATCCCCGTGTAGGGCCAGGGGTGTGTGTCCTCAGTGCGGTCCTGTCTGTTCCTGTTCCTCGCATGGAGCCTGTGGTGCGCGTCCCCAGCCCAGCCCGGCCTGTTCCGGCCACTCGCACCAAGGATACGGTGCGCGTCGCCAGCCCGACCCGGCCTGTTCCGGCCACTCGCACCAGGGATACGGTGCGCGTCGCCAGCCCGACCCGGCCTGTTCCGGCCACTCGCACCAGGGATACGGTGCGCGTCGCCAGCCCGACCCGGCCTGTTCCGGTCACTCGCACCAGGGATACGGTGCGCGTCGCCAGCCCGACCCGGCCTGTTCCGGCCACTCGCACCAGGGATACGGTGCGCGTCGCCAGCCCGACCCGGCCTGTTCCGGTCACTCGCACCAGGGATACGGTGCGCGTCGCCAGCCCGACCCGGCCTGTTCCGGCCACTCGCACCAGGGATACGGTGCGCGTCGCCAGCCCGACCCGGCCTGTTCCGGCCACTCGCACCAGGGATACGGTGCGCGTCGCCAGCCCGACCCGGCCTGTTCCGGCCACTCGCACCAGGGATACGGTGCGCGTCGCCAGCCCGACCCGGCCTGTTCCGGCCACTCGCACCAGGGATACGGTGCGCGTCGCCAGCCCGACCCGGCCTGTTCCGGCCACTCGCACCAGGGATACGGTGCGCGTCGCCAGCCCAGTCCGGCCCATCCAAGCTTCCCGCACCAAGTCTGTGGTGCGTCTCGTCAGCCCTGTCCGGCTCGTCCCTGCTCTCCGCACCAAGTCAGTGGTGTGCGTCGCCAGCCCATTCCGGTCCATTCCTGCTCCACGCACCAAGCCAGGGGCGCGTGTCGTCAGTCCGGCTCCGGCCAGCGGGGCTAGACAGGACCAGGAGTACTTTGGGGGGTTGGAGAGGAAGTGGGGATCAGGCCCGGAGCCGGAGCCGCCGCCGAGGAAGAATGCCCACCCAGCCCTCCCCTGTTTTGCTCGTATTTAGGCGCGGTCACAGTCCGCGCCTTTAGGGGGGGGTACTGTCACACCCTGGTTCGGGGACTCATTATGTTGAACCAGGGTGTGTTCATTCTATGTTTTCGGTTTCTCTGGTGGGTGTTCTAGGTGGTTTATTTTCTATGTTTGCCGGTGTGACTCCCAATCAGAGGCAAACGAGTGTCAGCTGTCGGCTGTTTGTCTCTGATTGGGAGCCATATTTAATCTATCTGTTTTCCTTTCGGGTTGTGGGATTTTGTTCGTGTGTGTGCGTGTTGTACCACAGACGTCACGGTTTCGTTGTTTGTTTTGCTCGTGTGAGCATTTAATAAATATACTATGTTCACTCAACACGCTGCGCTTTGGTCTCCTCCTTCACACGATCGTGACATTTATTTGCAAATTATGGTGGAAAATAAGTATTTGGTCACCTACAAACAAGCAAGATTTCTGGCTCTCACAGACCTGTAACTTCTTCTTTAAGAGGCTCCTCTGTCCTCCACTCGTTACCTGTATTAATGGCACCTGTTTGAACTTGTTATCAGTATAAAAGACACCTGTCCACAACCTCAAACAGTCACACTCCAAACTCCACTATAGCCAAGACCAAAGAGCTGTCAAAGGACAACAGAAACAAAATTGTAGACCTGCACCAGGCTGGGAAGACTGAATCTGCAATAGGTAAGCAGCTTGGTTTGAAGAAATCAACTGTGGGAGCAATTATTAGGAAATGGAAGACATACAAGACCACGGATAATCTCCCTCGATCTGGGGCTCCATGCAAGATCTCACCCCGTGGGGTCAAAATGATCACAAGAACGGTGAGCAAAAATCCCAGAACCACACGGGGGGACCTAGTGAATGACCTGCAGAGAGCTGGTACCAAAGTAACAAAGCCTACCATCAGTAACACACTACGCCGCCAGGGACTCAAATCCTGCAGTGCCAGACGTGTCCCCCTGCTTAAGCCAGTACATGTCCAGGCCCGTCTGAAGTTTGCTAGAGTGCATTTGGATGATCCAGAAGAGGATTGGGAGAATGTCATATGGTCAGATGAAACCAAAATATAACTTTTTGGTAAAAACTCAACTCGTCGTGTTTGGAGGACAAAGAATGCTGAGTTGCATCCAAAGAACACCATACCTACTGTAAAGCATGGGGGTGGAAACATCATGCTTTGGGGCTGTTTTTCTGCAAAGGGACCAGGACGACTGATCCGTGTAAAGGAAAGAATGAATGGGGCCATGTATCGTGAGATTTTGAGTGAAAACCTCCTTCCATCAGCAAGGGCATTGCAGATGAAACGTGGCTGGGTCTTTCAGCATGACAATGATCCCAAACACACCGCCCGGGCAACGAAGGAGTGGCTTCGTAAGAAGCATTTCAAGGTCCTGGAGTGGCCTAGCCAGTCTCCAGATCTCAACCCCATAGAAAATCTTTGGAGGGAGTTGAAAGTCCGTGTTGCCCAGCGACAGCCCCAAAACATCACTGCTCTAGAGGAGATCTGCATGGAGGAATGGGCCAAAATACCAGCAACAGTGTGTGAAAACCTTGTGAAGACTTACAGAAAACGTTTGACCTGTGTCATTGCCAACAAAGGGTATATAACAAAGTATTGAGAAACTTTTGTTATTGACCAAATACTTATTTTCCACCATAATTTGCAAATAAATTCATTAAAAATCCTACAATGTGATTTTCTGGATTTTCTTTTCTCATTTTGTCTGTCATAGTTGACGTGTACCTATGATGGAAATTACAGGCCTCTCTCATCTTTTTAAGTGGGAGAACTTGCACAATTGGTGGCTGACTAAATACTTTTTTTCCCCCACTGTATCCATCGTGCCTAGGGGCCTTGCTGTTTGGAAATTGTGCTATCACTGCGTTAATCTCCTCTACAGTTATCCCGGCATCGAGTGCAGCAGCTCCCCCTTGTCTAGTTTAGGAAGTTCACAATCAGTGAGAAAGCATTCCATAGTTTGTGGAGCAGTAGCATCGCATTACGATTGATATAGCTCTGAGTAAAACTGCGCAAAGCATTTATTAATTTCCTGCGGATCTGTTACTATTTTACCATTCTTGTCTTTTATTTTATGAATAGCTCTAGATGCATGTACATGCCTTAGCTGTCTTGCTTATAATTTATGTGGTTTGTCACCCAGTTCAAAATAACTTTGTTGTGTTCTTGCAAGTAAAGAGCCCACCCGTTTTGAAAGGATGGTATTGTATTCATATTTCAACTTTGTGATCTTCTCAAGGACTGCATTCGAGGAACTCGTTCTAAATACGTTCTCCTGTTCGCCTAACTCTCTTTCAGTTTCTCTCAGCCTAGTATTGGTGCGTTTCTTCCTCTCCGATGTATATGAAATAATGTGACCTCTAATCACAGCCTTGAGAGATTCCCAAAGGGTAGAGTTGTCAACATCCCCTGTGTCGTTAGCTCCAAGGAAAAAAGCTATCTGCTCCTTCAAATACTAACAAAAAGTATAATCTTTCAATAAGTAAGCGTCTAAGCGCCACGGTCGCCGACCTGCAGACATAATATTATTGTCCAGTTTCAGCACCATGGACAGTGGAGAGTGGTCTGTAATTAGAATCGGGTGATAGGTAACCGACGCAGCTGCTGAAATTAGTCCAACAAAAAATGGTCAATTCTGGAATATGACTTCTGAACTGACAAAAATAAAGAATAATCCCTATCTGTTGGGTGCGTCAGTCTCCAAATATCGACAATGTTAAGGTTTGTCATCAATGTATTTAGACAGACACTGGCATTTGATTGTTCAAGTGACCTTGATAGTTGTTTATCTAAAAGAGGATCTAACGTACAGTTAAAGTCGCCTCAAACAATGGCCTTAAATACCCTTTGAAAACAGAATGGATCATCTGATGATGTCATGGGCCTCTCACTCCACCGGGTTACCACCTTAATTTTCTTCCACTCTGCTCACCACTCTCTCTACTCAGCCTAACTAGCTCCACCTGTCCCTGCTCTGCTCTGCTCTAATTACTCTGCCAGCTGCGCTGCATTACCCACTACCTCTCCCAGTATTTAAGGCCCTGTCTTTCAGCTCTCCGGTGTCAGATCGTCTGCAAAGCTCACACCCGGAACCTGTTTGCTCGCGCTTCTGGCTCACCCTGGTTTTGTGACCCCGGACCTGCCTGTTTTTTGGATACTCTTCTGCCTCAGGAGATCCAGACCTGCTTCTGCCATTACGACTCCTGACTACTCTTCAATCCCGGTAACTCTGACCAGCCTTCTGCCTTGCTACTACGTATTTTGGATTTCCCTTGAACTGTACTGCTGCCTGGTTTCATTCCGCCCTGTTGTGTCTGTGTCTCCCCCCCCCAGGACTTCTGGACCACCCACCACCGGCTTCATAGGACGCATCGCTGCCACTGGGGGGGGCACAGACCCAGCGCATTGGACGGGACCCCTGTTACCCCTGGAGCCTTCATTCACTCCATACTTCCCTTTTCCCCTTAAGTTTAATAAACTTTCTGGTGTGACGCAATTGTGGTCCTCTGGTCGTCTGTCTGAACCGTGACAGTACGATCTGACCATTATGGACTCAGCGCACACTTTCCCCGACATGGAGACCGATGAGCATGAGCAGCAGTTCCAGCAGCAGCAACAACAACTCGCCATGATCATTCAACTCCTCACCAACCTTACCCCAGCCAGTCTGCCCACCAGCCCAGCCCCCGAGTTACCTGCCCCGGTCATTGCAGCCGCTGCTCCGGAACCCAAGATTGGAAACCCCGAGCGGTTCAACGGCGATTCAACCCAGGTCCGGCCATTCCTGACTAGCTGCCGACTTCAGTTCTCCTTGCAGCCAAGGACCTTCGCCACGGAGGGGGCTAGAGTTGGGTATGCCATCACTCACCTGACGGGCCGAGCTCGACTCTGGGGAACAGCAGAGTTCGAACGTCAAACCCCCGCATGTGCAACCTTCGACCTGTTTGCTGAGGAGATGCTGAAGGTGTTTGACCTGGATTCACCCACTGCAGAGGCGTCTCGTGAACTGTTCAGTATTCGACAAGGCAGACGTACAGTCGCAGACCATTCCATCGACTTCCGAACCCTGGCTAGACGAAGTTCTTGGAACACACCATCGTTGGTGGACGCGTTCTTCCATAGTTTGGCTGACTATATCAAGGACGAGTTGGTCTCCCATGAACTGCCTTCCACTCTTGATGAAGCCATCGCACTGACTGTCAGGATCGACAGAAGGATACAGACCCGTCGTCGTGAGAGGGGGCGCCAAGGTCCACCTACTACCGGCATTCGGAGAGATCCGACTGGGCTCCTGTCATCTACTGCCACTCACCCAGGTCAGCTTGATCAGTCTGAGCCTATGGAGATTGGGCGAGCCTCCCTCACTCCTGCAGAGCGCCAGCGCCGCTTCACCTCAAACCTCTGCCTCTATTGTGGAGGTGATGGACATCGTGTGGTAACCTGCCCTTTAAAGGGCCGAAGCTCACCGGGCATAGGGGGAGTCCGGTTGAGTTCAATGACCATCCAGTCCTCCGACCGCAAACCCCTGCTGCAAGTTCACCTCCGCCTCTCTGACTCAACTCACACCCTGGCTGCTCTGGTGGATTCTGGCGCCGAAGCCAACATAATGGACATCAAGCTGGCACGCCAACTGGGACTGGAGAACCTCCGTTTGACACCTCCTATTCCTGCCCGGGCACTGGACGGACACTTACTCGGATCGGTCACTCATGTCACGGCCCCGGTCTCGATGGGTCTGTCCGGAAACCATCAAGAAACTATCCAGTTTCACCTGCTCCCCTCTCCAGGCCAACCCCTCATCCTGGGTTACCCATGGCTCCGCCGGCACAACCCTCAGCTCGACTGGGTGACCGGGGTGATCAGGGAGTGGGGAGAGGACTGCCACCGAACCTGCCTGCTTGCTGCCGCACTACCCCCTCGGCCAGTACCTACTAACTCCGCTCCTGACCTCTCCAATGTCCCAGAATGCTACCATGGTCTCAGAGAGGTGTTTAACAAAGCAAGAGCCACATCTCTGCCCCCTCACCGACCGTACGACTGTGCCATCGACCTCCTCCCTGGAACAGCTCCTCCAAAGGGTCGTCTTTATTCGTTGTCTGCTCCTGAAAGAAAGTCCATGGAGGACTACATCAATGGCTCTCTGTCCGCAGGATTAATCCGTTCATCTTCATCTCCTGCTGGTGCTGGCTTCTTCTTTGTGGGGAAGAAGGACGGATCTCTTCGCCCCTGCATCGACTACAGGGGACTCAACGACATCACAGTGAAAAACCGTTACCCTCTGCCTCTGCTCACCTCTGCTTTTGAGTTGCTCCAGGGAGCCACTGTTTTTACCAAGTTGGATCTCAGAAACGCTTACCACCTAGTGCGGATCCGGGAGGGAGATGAATGGAAAACCGCATTCAATACACCAACAGGCCACTACGAGTATCTGGTTATGCCTTTTGGCCTCACCAATGCTCCTGCTGTGTTCCAGGCTCTAGTGAATGATGTACTGCGGGACATGTTAAACAAGTTTGTCTTCGTTTACCTGGATGACATCTTAATCTACTCCAGAAACCTGTCTGAACACACCCGCCATGTCCAGCAAGTCCTTCATCGTCTTCTGGAGAATTCCCTCTACGCCAAGGCAGAGAAATGTGAGTTTCACGTCAAGACAGTGGCCTTCCTGGGGTACATAGTGGCAGAGGGCAGTATCCAAATGGATCCTGCCAAAGTATCAGCAGTCACTTCATGGCCAGTTCCGGAGAACAGAAAGAAGCTGCAACAGTTTCTGGGGTTTGCTAACTTCTATAGGAAGTTTATCCGGAACTACAGTACCGTTGCTGCCCCTCTCACTGCTCTAACCAGCACCAAGCAACCCTTCACCTGGACCCCAGCAGCCGACAAAGCCTTCAGGACCCTCAAGGTGAGGTTCACCTCCGCTCCCATCCTCCAGATGCCTGATGTGGACCGGCAATTCATTGTGGAGGTGGACGCCTCGGATGTGGGAGTTGGTGCTGTGATTTCTCAGTGGGCTGCGGAGGATAGGAAGCTCCATCCCTGTGCCTTTTTCTCACGTCGGTTGTCCCCCTCTGAGTGCAATTACGACATAGGGAACCGTGAGCTGCTGGCTGTGAAGCTTGCCTTGGAGGAGTGGCGTCACTGGCTGGAGGGGTCCACCATTCCATTTCTCGTTTGGACCGATCATAAGAACTTGGAGTACATCCGCACGGCCAAACGGTTGAACTCCAGGCAGTCCCGCTGGGCCCTGTTCTTCACCAGGTTTAATTTCACTCTGTCATACCGGCCTGGATCACGCAACACCAAGCCAGACGCCCTCTCCCGTCAATTCCAGAAGGATGACACCCCCTCCAAGGACCCTGTGTCGATTCTGCCAAGTCCCTGCATCGTTGCAGCTCTGACCTGGGCTGTTGAGGAACAGGTGCTGGAGGCTCTCCGTAACCAGCCAGGTCCCAGCACTTGCCCAGCTGACCGCCTTTTTGTCCCCGAAGACCTGAGGTCCCAGGTCGTTCAGTGGGGACATGACTCCCGCCTAGCTTGTCACCCTGGCTCCACCCGCACTTACAACCTGCTCGCCCAGAGGTTCTGGTGGCCCTCTCTGAGGAAGGATGTACGGGAATTCGTCCAAGCCTGCCCCATCTGCAACCAACACAAGTCGTCCTGCCAGCCCCCAGCCGGATTGCTGCAGCCCCTGCCTGTGCCCAGACGTCCCTGGTCTCACATCGCCCTTGACTTTGTCACGGGGCTGCCCCCTTCAAGTGGCATGACCGTCATTCTCACCATCGTTGACCGTTTCAGCAAGATGGCACACTTCATTCCCCTCCCCAAGCTCCCAACCGCCAAGGAGACCGCCCAGGTGGTCCTGGAACACGTCTTCCGGATCCACGGACTGCCAAAGGATGTAGTTTCTGACCGTGGTCCACAATTCTCCTCCGCTTTTTGGAAGGAGTTCTGTCACCTGCTGGGAGCCACAGTCAGTCTGACTTCCGGATTCCATCCCCAATCCAATGGGCAGTCAGAGCGGGCTAATCAGGAGCTCGAGAAGGCACTGCGATGCATGACTTCACGCAACCCCCACTCCTGGTCGCAGCAATTGACATGGGTGGAGTACGCACACAATTCTCTGACCTGCTCTGCCATCGGTATGTCCCCTTTCCAATGTGTTTATGGATACCAGCCTCCTCTATTTGCCAGCCAGGAAGAGGAGGTTACTTGCCCATCTGCACTTGCTTTTGCCCGTCGATGTCGCCGCACCTGGTCACAAGCCCGAGCCACACTCCTCAGATCCGTTGCCAGCTACACTACCGGGGCCAACCGTCGGAGAATTCCTGCTCCCACCTACCATGTTGGTCAAAGGGTGTGGTTGTCATCGAAGAACCTGCCACTCAGGGTGGAGTCGCAGAAGCTGGCACCTCGGTTCATTGGCCCATTCCCTATCATAAGAGTGATTAGCCCAACTGCTGTCCGGCTCCAACTGCCTAATTCCCTGAGGGTGCACCCCACTTTCCATGTGTCTAAGATTAAGCCCATCCATGAGAGTCCGCTGGTCCCTGCTGCGCCTGGTCCTCCTCCTCCACGGCTCGTCGATGGTGGTCTGGTTTACACCGTCCGCCGCCTGCTTCGGTCCAGACGGAGGGGTAGGGGTCTCCAGTACCTCATTGACTGGGAGGGCTATGGACCTGAGGAGAGGACCTGGGTGCCAGCTAGTCGGATTGTGGATAGGACTCTCATCACCGCTTTCCACCAACGGCATCCTGATCAACCTGCAATCCGTAGGGGCCGCCCCAGAGGGGTCCCTAACCGTCCGGCCCGCTCGGCTTCCTGTCCTGTGCCTGATCCTGTCTCGGGACCTGTCCCATCTCCCGACCACGGCCCTCCGGCTTCCTCCGAGGATGAGGACGTTCACTCGGACCGTTCGGAGGAGTTCTAGCCCTCCTCCGGCTCCCCTCCTCCCGCCCGGCGTGGTGTTGCTCTTGGGACTTCTGGGGCCGTCCCTTGGGGGGGGGGTTCTGTCATGGGCCTCTCACTCCACCGGGTTACCACCTTAATTTTCTTCCACTCTGCTCACCACTCTCTCTACTCAGCCTAACTAGCTCCACCTGTCCCTGCTCTGCTCTGCTCTAATTACTCTGCCAGCTGCGCTGCATTACCCACTACCTCTCCCAGTATTTAAGGCCCTGTCTTTCAGCTCTCCGGTGTCAGATCGTCTGCAAAGCTCACACCCGGAACCTGTTTGCTCGCGCTTCTGGCTCACCCTGGTTTTGTGACCCCGGACCTGCCTGTTTTTTGGATACTCTTCTGCCTCAGGAGATCCAGACCTGCTTCTGCCATTACGACTCCTGACTACTCTTCAATCCCGGTAACTCTGACCAGCCTTCTGCCTTGCTACTACGTATTTTGGATTTCCCTTGAACTGTACTGCTGCCTGGTTTCATTCCGCCCTGTTGTGTCTGTGTCTCCCCCCCCCAGGACTTCTGGACCACCCACCACCGGCTTCATAGGACGCATCGCTGCCACTGGGGGGGGCACAGACCCAGCGCATTGGACGGGACCCCTGTTACCCCTGGAGCCTTCATTCACTCCATACTTCCCTTTTCCCCTTAAGTTTAATAAACTTTCTGGTGTGACGCAATTGTGGTCCTCTGGTCGTCTGTCTGAACCGTGACAGATGAGAGGTTACATGCAAACACACTCTTTCTTTCTCTTGTTCCCTCTTTCCCCTATGCTAGCTGTCAAATTACATTCTATGAGGAAGACAGAAAACGAGAGAGAGCGCGCGCGAGAGAGAGAGAGAGAGCGAGCGAGAGAGCGAGAGAGAGTACAGCTAAAAAATAAAATAAAAGAGTGGAAGAAAACTAGACTAAAGAAAGTAGAGTCTCTTTAGAGTGCTGAGTTAACCCCAGTGGGCTGTTGTTAAACGTAGGCCCAGACTCTACCTCAGGCTCTGCCTTTCATTTTACACCCCACTCCCTTCTTCTTTCCCTTCCTCTCTCCTGTTCTACACTCCTCCTCCGCTTCGTTCTATCTATCCATCCGGGTACGGATTCAAAGCATCTTCCTTCTCTAATTGAGACAGCCTGAGAGAGTCGGCCAAGAACGAGCGGTTTGCAAACACACACACACACACACACACACACAGGCAGACAGACAGTGACACACAATCACAAGCACATGCACGCACACACGCAAACACACACACATACTATCAATAAACACTGATATACCCTGATAAGAACATAAGACACACACTACCACCCACTTTATGCATGTAGCTACTAGCTACACACACAAACATGCCTTGCATGACAAGTAAGTACAACAACTCTCTGACCTATTACATGGAGTGCAATTTAATGAAGATCAAGCCATCATCATAAGATCAGAGAACAACTTTTCCTCCTGGAGGGAGATTCATACAAAGAGATTACAGAGCTAGAGCTGTAGAGAAAACCTTGAGACAGGGTGCTGGAGGTATTATCACACAAACACACATACAAACATACACACACTGCTGCCATCGGACAAAGGGATTTATAGAGAGAGAGAGAGAGAGAGAGAGAGAGAGAGAGAGAGAGAGAGAGAGAGAGAGAGAGAGAGAGAGAGAGAGGAAATGATGGAGGGAGGAAGGGAGGGAGAAGACAAAATAGTGGTAGAGAGGGGGGATGGAGAAAGGGAGAATTTAGAAGAGTGAGAGTGAGAGAAGAGAGGAGGAAGGCGCTCTAGCCCAGACACCACAGTATATATACAACAGCATTGACCCTCCTCTACAGAAGCCTCTAGCCCAGACACCACAGTATACAGTGCCTTCGGAAAGTATTGAGACCCCTTGACTTTTTCTACATTTTGTTAGGTTACAGCCTTATTCTAAAATGGATTAAATAAAATAAATTATTTAGCAAACTACACACAATACCCCATAATGACAAAGTGAAAACATGTTTTTAGAAATTTCTGCAAATATATTAAATAATAAAAAACAGAAATACCTTATTTACAGAAGTATTCAGACCCTTTGCTATGAGACTCGAAGTTGAGCTCAGATGCATCCTGTTTCCATTGATCATCCTTGAGATGTTTCTACAACTTGATTGGAGTCCACCTGTGGTAAATTCAATTGATTGGACATGATTTGGAAAGGCACACACCGGTCTATATAAGGTCCCACAGTTGACAGTGCATGGCAGAGCAAAGACCAAGCCATGAGGTCGAAGGAATTGTCCGTAGAGCTCCGAAACAGGATTGTGTCGAGGCACAGATCTGGGGAAGGGTACCAAAAAATGTCTGCAGCATTGAAGGTCCCCAAGAACACAGTGGCCTCCATCATTCTTAAATGAAAGAACTTTGGAACCACCAAGACTCTTCCTAGAGCTGGCTGCCCGGCCAAACTGAGCAATCGGGGGAGAAGGGTCTTGGTCAGCGAGGTGACCAAGAATCCGATGGTCACTCTGACAGAGCTTTAGAGTTCCTCTGTGGAGATGGGAGAAACTTCCAGAAGGACAACCATCTCTGCAGCACTCTACCAATCAGGCCTTTATGGTAGAGTGACCAGACAGATGCCACTCCTCAGTAAAAGGCACATGACAGCCCTCTTGGAGTTTGCCAAAAGGCACCTAAAGACTCTCAGACCATTAGAAACAAGATTCGCTGGTCAGATGAAACCAAGATTGAACTCTTTGGCCTGAATGCCAAGCATCACGTCTGGAGGAAACCTGGCATCATCCCTATGGTGAAGCATCGCGGTGGCAGCATCATGCTGTGGGGATGTTTTTCAGCTGCAGGGATTGGAAGACTAGTCAGGATCGATGGAAAGATGAACGGAGCAAAATACAGAGAGATCCTTGATGAAAACCTGCTCCAGAGCTCTCAGGACCTCAGACTGGGGCGAAGGTTCACCTTCCAACAGGACAACGACCATAAGCACACAGCCAAGACAATGCAGGAGTGGCTTCGGGGCAAGTCTCTGAATGTCCTTGAGTAGCCCAGCCAGAGCCCGGACTTGAACCCGATAGAACATCTCTGGACAGACCTGAAAATAGCTGTGCAGCAACACTCCCCATCCAACCTGGCAGCGCTTGAGAGGATCTGCAGAGAAGAATGGGAGAAACTCCCTAAATACAAGTGTGCCAAGCTTGCAGCGTCATACCCAAGAAGACTTGAGGCTGTAATCGCTGCCAATGGTGCTGCAACATAGTACTGAGTAAAGGGTCTGAATACTTAAGTAAATGTGATATTTCAGTTTTTTTTATTTATTATAAATTAGCAAACATTTCTAAAAACCTGTTTTTGCTTTGTCATTATGGGGTATTGTGTGTAGATTGATGAGAGAAAAAAATAATTTAATCAATTTTAGAATAAGGCTGTAACCTAACAAAATGTGGAAAAAGTCAAGGTGTCTGAATACTTTCTGAAGGCACTGTATATACCACAGCATTGACCCTCCTCTACAGAAGCACCTCCTTGACAGGGACATTGACTACAGCCTTTACTCTCTAAATCCTATCTCTGGCATGCAGCTAAGCCACTGACCAGACACAAACCTCCATATTCCTGTGTATGACTGCCTGTTTGTGTGTTAACATGTCTCTCAATCCATCATCTACAACAGTATTTCCCAACCCTGGTCCTCCAGTACCCATTTTTATTCTAACCCTGGACAAGCACACTTGATTCAACATGTCAACTAATCATCAAGCCCTCAATGAGTTGAATGAGGTGTGTTTGTCCAGGGCTACAACTAAACTGGAGGACCAGGGTTGGGAAACATTGATCTACAACATCCCAAATTCATGTGCATTACCAGCATGCTCACAAAAGTGGGTTAACTACATCATATGCACCAGATAAAAACATGCACACATACGCACAAACAGGGTTAAGTGCCTTGCTCAAGGGCACAACATCATAATGTTGTCCTCACTTCTCAGAATTTTAGTTTCTTTACTATTCTTGTGAGGACTTCTGGTACTCACAAGTATAGTAAAACGTGTACACACACACACACACACACACACACACCACATACCACACACACACACACACACACACACACACACACACACACACACACACACACACACACACACACACACACACACACACACACACAGACACACACACAGACACACACACACACACAGACCAGTGCCAATACGAGACAGAGGGACAACTGTGACACAGCATGAGAGCTGGCAGGAGGTTGACAACCAAACATGCCATCAAAACAACAACAACACCACCACCTTAATTAAACCTCCACCTAACGCCATGACAACACAGAGAGAGAGGGGGATGAAACCAGGTCCACGGTGAGAGACAGAAATAAAGAGAGAGAGAAGGATTCAGAGAGCTTTGCGGTTAATGCTATCACTACACAGAGAGACAGGGGGTGACACTAGAAAAAACAGAGACGAGAGAGAGAGAATAACAGACCGATAAACAGAGAGAGAAACAGAGAGAGAAAGGGGGATGACACCAGGTCTACAGTAGAAGAGAGATAAACAGAGAAGCTCTGCCGTTACCTTTTCGTGCGTCGAAACATGTTGCTACTGGATGCGCTGCGAGGCGCTGCTTTGGCAAACCCACAGGAGACCAGCTGAGCCAGAGCCCACACAGACAGACAGACAGACACGCAGGCAGTCAAGAGGCTGAATACACACTCCACAGCACCAGCATGGCAGCCTGACGGGGAGTGTGTGTGTGTCAGAGAGCGAGAGAAACGGAGAAAGAGAGAGGGTGGAGAGGAAATGTCAGCAGAGCTACAGACAGCGAAAGAGAGAGAGAGCGATAGAGCGAACGAGA
This sequence comes from Coregonus lavaretus, assembly GCF_964263955.1. NCBI lineage: Eukaryota > Metazoa > Chordata > Actinopteri > Salmoniformes > Salmonidae > Coregonus > Coregonus lavaretus. The sequence continues at coordinate 250,548 of NW_028158491.1, read as the reverse complement.
GAGGGAGAGTGAGAGAGAGAGGAGGAGAGAAAAAGAGGGAGGGAACAGACTGCCTTGCTTCCCTCTCAGAAAGAGGGAGGATTCTGGGGCTGCTCTCAAGGGCAGGGAGTGTAGAGCGATGGAGAGAGAGAGAGAGAGAGAGAGAGAGAGAGAGAGGGGAGGGGAGGGGGGAGATATAGAGAGTAATAACAGCAGGGATGTGTGTGAGTGTGAAAGCTATCTGAGGGAGGAGAGCAGAGAGCAGTGGACTGTGGACTAATGTAAATGTAAATGACAAGACAGAGGAAGAGAGAGGGGGGGAGAGAGAGAGCGAGAGGGAGGGAGGGAGGATGAGGTGACAGCTTGGTGTGTGTGTGTGTGTGTGTGTGTGTGTGTGTGTGTGTGTGTGTGTGTGTGTGTGTGTGTGTGTGTGTGTGTGTGTGTGTGTGTGTGTGTGTGTGTGTGTGTGCGTGCATGACGACAGCAGCACAGGGGGGTATGGCTACCAAAACAGAGACTGGTACTTATTGGAAAGCTTGAAACAGCAAGTGCAGTAGGAATCGCATAACAACAGCAATAGGATATGTCATTTTGTACCCCGCCCCCCCCTCTCCTACCCCTCTCATCTCTTGCTCTCTCTCCTCCCTCCCTCCCTCTCTCTCCCTCTCCAACAAACAACCACCCTGCCGTTTCATAAAATCCTTCCTTTTCTCCAACAAATGTATGATGATCTGTGACATCATACATTTGCACTAGATATTGCAGGAAGGAGCATTAAGTGCAACAACACCACACACACTGCCAAGGGAAAACGTCATCATGAGGACACACACACACAAGCGCACAGACACACCGACACACACACTCAACAAAATAATTTAACTAATCCGACAGTCCAATTGCAATACTACACATACACACACACACACTGTCAAGGGAGAATGTCATCATGGAGCGCTAAGATAGCACAGAGAGCACAAAATAATTCAACAAATCTTATTCACCTAGCAAGTGCAATGCTACTAAATGCTGACCAGGACTGACAGTTGCACAGCACTGATGATGGGACTAATTAAATAATAGATGTCCCTCTAATGTAGACTAGGGCTGCATCCCAAACGGCACCCTATGGGCCCTTGTCAAAAGTAGTGCACTATGTAGGGAATAGGGTGCCATTTGGGACGCAACCTAGTAGGGAGTCTGAGCTGAGAGACGAGGCTGTGGCTGAAATATACAAGACAGGGAGACAGCACTAGTGCATATCAGTGAAGGGAGGGGCTACGATGGTTAATATGGTTGCAAAATGCAGGTAACTTTCCAAAAATCCCCAGGTTTTCCAGAAATCCCAGAATCACGAAGGAATAAGCAGGTAATACGGAACCTCAAACCAGGATTTCTGGAATTTTAGGAAAGTTAATGGAATTTTGCAATACTAATGATGACTAATGTACAAGTATGCATGTATCTGTATTGCTTTGCTGACATGGTAGTTTGGGGAGACACAGTGAGCAAAGATACAGAGAGACAGAAGGAGGAGTCTGATCTTACAGAGAGAGAGAGAGAGAGAGAGAGAGAGAGAGAGAGAGAAAGTGAGAGAAAGTGAGAGAGAGCGAGAGAGGGAGAGAGATACTGGGAGAGCGACAGAGGAGTTCCTAGCTCCACCTATGTTCAGTGTCCTGTTGTGACATCTGCTGCCCTGAGGTAAAGGTCAGAGGTCATGGACAACACCCCGAGGAAGTGACCTGACATGGTGGGGAGGGTCACCGATCACCATGACGATAAAAACCATATTGTGAGTCACTGGTCACTTAAACATAGCCTAAATACCACACTGATAGTGACTCAGTCACTGGCCACTCAAACCCTTGTCCAAATGTCACACACACAGATAAACACCAGACATGTCAACGACACACAAACACACACACACACACACAACAAATACCTCAGCTTTTTGAAACGCCTAACACCTCCAGACAGCCTCCGTGCCCAGAGGCAGAACAGGAAATACTGCAGACTGCAGAGCATGCAAAATCAAACAAAATGTAAATGAAATGCTTTTTGAAAAACGCCTCTGCAAATGCTTTATATTCATCCCGTATTCATATTATATTCATTTCACCCATACAATAATTGGTACCTTCTATGCTACAATGGTAATTTTACAGTAAATGTGATGTATTGAGAAAAATCTATGTGGCTAACATACACAGCATAGCACAGCAGCTAGCTAGGCCTACATGCCACAGCGCCATGGTAGCCAGTAGCCACAGATTCAAACCCAGAGAAAAGCGCTTTTAGCACTTACCAGCTACACTACTCTAAATCCATCTATAAAAGGTGAGGATATTTAAAACCTACCTTAGCCTAGTTTAGATATAGTAGTATTGTGCAAAAGAAAACAGTTTAGTCATACTGACTCAGCTAATAGACAGAGGACTTTCTAACACTCAAATCTTCATTCATTTCTGTTTTGAATACAATATTTAATGACTGTTTAGTCGCTGTGTGTAGGTGTACTACTGATATACAAGCATTTTCCTCCTCACTTCAATTAGTGAAAGAGACACACCATGAGGGAAGGGAGAGCCACAGATAGGGAGCGAGAGAGAGAGAGAGAGAGAGAGAGAGAGAGAGAGAGAGAGAGAGAGAGAGATGAGTCAGAAAAGGGAACGCTTCAGCACCATAGAGAGAGAACGATTGAGAGAAAGAGAAAGGAGGAAAGCCCGGAGTGAGGGAGAGGAAAGCCCGGAGTGAGGGAGAGGAAAGCCTGGAGTGAGGGAGAGGAAAGCCTGGAGTGAGGGAGAGGAAAGCCTGGAGTGAGTGAAAGTGCTGCAGCACCATGGACAGCACCACACACAAACTCTCACAAATTCAAGCTACATATCACTACGATCCCTAGTGTGTGTGTGTGTGTGTGTGTGTGTGTGTGTGCATCCTTTCAAAGCCCCCATTTCTCACATGCTGACAACTTCTAACCCCTCTCTCCAGAAACATGTGAAGTGTGAAGAGACTTCCTACAGTGCTTCTATTTCAGAGCTCAACTGTGCATGAGATTGTCAGTGTGTCGGGTTTACAAGAAAAAAAAACAGAAAAGTTTTGTGGGGTAAAAAGCTTCACGGGGCAAAACCTATTTCTATCCAGTGAACTGATGTTAGAAGATTGTGTGTACAGACACATTCATGTGGAGGCAAATAAAAGAAACCCCAAACTTGGACTCACCTGAGCGTCAGATTAGATTTACAGAAACAAATATCCACGGGTAAAGAGGTTCGCAGGGGCTAAAATATGTTCCCATTTAAAGAGTACTTCTGCTTTTCCATGTTTCTCCCAAACATCACACACATACACATACACACCAAGGCACTACCCAACGAACCCAAAACGTCACCTGCTACTTTTCCGGGGCAGAGGCAGATCCTTCTGGAGAAAAAGAGAGAGGGAGAGAGAAAGAGGAGAGGGGACACAAATAAAATATCAGATAAGTGTTTTAGATACGGATACATGTACACTCTTAGATAAAAGGGTTCCAAAAGGGTTCTTCGGCTGTCCCAATAGGAGAACCGTTTTTGGTTCCAGGTAGAACCCTTTTTTTCTTAGTGTATAGTGTACTTTGTACAGTATATAGACAATTAACCCTTTAGTTTAGGGGCCATTGGGGCACTATACTGTTAAAAGAGGGGCCTCACCCCAACAACCTCTTGCCATATCTGTAACTTCAAACACTTCATGCTCTAAATCCAGCTTCCCCAACCCTTCGCTGATGACATATTACATTATTATTATTACCCATTTTTTACATTTACATTTTAGTCATTTAGCAGACGCTCTTATCCAGAGCGACTTACAGTTAGTGAATACATATTTTTTTTTTTTATACTGGCCCCCCGTGGGAATCGAACCCACAACCCTGGCGTTGCAAACACCATGCTCTATCCACTGAGCTACATCCCTGCCGGCCATTCCCTCCCCTACCCTACCCTGGACGACGCTGGACCAATTGTGCGCCGCCCATGAGTCTCCCGGTCGCGGCCAGCTGCGACAGAGCCTGGATTCGAACCAGGATCTCTAGTGGCACAGTTAGCACTGCGATGCAGTGCCTTAGACCACTGCCCCACTCAGGAGTGACTGGCTCCACTCACAGGCTGAGTGGAGCCAGTCAGATCCAAAATGGTCGCCCTGTTTACAACATTGGGGACAGAGAAGCAGGAAACTAACGTGATTACGATCCATTGGGATTGATCTGAGAGAGAAACACTCTCCTATAGTCTCCATGTTGTGCTCCCTTAACACGATCCCCAGTCCAGGATCATATTACAGTACTGTTTCTATTATAAGGCAATAAAGGGACATTTTATGAAGTTATTCTGTAGATAAACTGCTGTTCTACTGACGCTCCTGTCAGTTTCTATCAGGGACAAGGACAGCATGAGAGTTTATCTCCTCCCACGCAGAACCACTACCGTGTGTGTGTGTTTGTGTGTAGTACCAATGTCTGCCGACTAAAGTGTATACTTGTGACTGGATACATCCCTGCAACACTGGAGGTTGGAAAGAAATGAAAGGAGAAAGAAAGTGAATAAATGACCAGATACATCCTGGATGTTGGAAACCAATAAAAAAGTAAGAAAGAACAAAAGTAAGAAAGAAAATATAGAAAGTAATTGGTTTTCAGAGATTAAACTTTCATCTACTGAGGCTTGGCCCTGATTTTCTGTTCTCTCCCTCCCCCTCTCCCTCTCTCCCTCCACCGGGTAAACAAACAAGCATTTGGGGTATAAAACCCACACAAAGCCGTCTGATGCAATATCACAACAGTTGCTTGGCATTGCCTAGCATTCTCCAAATGAACAAATTCACAAACAACAAAGTCATCTGAATAGTTTCTGTAACATGGAACACTCGCGTTACATCATCAAGTCACATAGGCTGTGTCCCAAATAGTACCCTATTCCCTATATAGTGCACTACTATTGACCAGAGCCCTTTGCAGACAATATATCGATCTGCGTCCCAGAGCCCTGGTCAAAAGTAGTGCAAAATATAGGGAATAGGGTGCCATTTGGGATGCATCCATAGTCTAACCTCGTCCCCAGGCTATTGTGCATTAGGGAGGAAGTGTGGTTGTGGAGACTACAGATGAACTACAGTGCATACAGACCACAGGTGGCTGGTTGCACCTTAATTGGGGAGGACGGGCACATAGTAATGGCTGGAATGGAATGAATGGAATAGCATCAAACACATCAAACACATGGTTTCCATGTGGTTGATGCAATTCCCTTCACTCCATTCCAGCCATTACTATGTGCCCGTCCTCCCCTCAGCAGCCTCCTGTGATAGGGACATAGCCCCAACTAGTGGACAGTCTCTGTCCCTTCTGAATCTCCAATCCATCTCTCCTCTCTTTTCCCTCGTTGACTTGCCCTTCAACATCTGGTAGCAATGGATCAGTGTCAGCTATATACAGATGTAGGATCGTAGCCCCTTCATGCAGTCAAATGGCCTAGTGACCTCATGGGTGAAATGTTATTCCTATTTTTCATAATTTCATAATTAATACACTTTTTTTATTTATTGCGCCGAAAATATGGTGTTTACATGTCAAATGTTTTTTACAAATATTTTTCTGTGTTCTATGATGTATATGAAGTGTAATTTTGTGATGCAAACAAAACATGTTATACATTTCAACTCTATATCTGACATAGTCTTAAGCAAAGTAGATTTGCTTAAGACTACCAAGAAACACTCTGTGTGACCCTGATTTATCCCACTGCCGTAAAAGGTTATTAATTTGAGCCAGTTTGCTACAGCAGGAAAATGTGAATTATTACGTGGATTGATAAATGTTTCATTAAGCCTCTTCAGAAGCCTTTTTAAACCTCAAATGCACTACAAGTTTTACATTTCCTGCATTGCAGGAAGGTTCTCCTGCAACAGGGCGATCAAATTAAGATCCTACATCTATATGACGCTATAAGGATGATCTCTTATACCTATTCTAAAGCTTTTAAATCCATGAGGTGACAGTCAACAAGGGCATAGACAGGGTGGGGTGGGGACTGGGGAGTGGCACTAGAGAATCAGAACGCTCCACTTCTCTCAATGGAAGGTGACATCATTCACCATCCTCTGTCTCCCTGGGATATGTTACATCATCAAGGCCACGGACAGGAAGTGACCTAACCTGATGTGACTAAAATGGAGCTCTGCATGGCGCCTTGGAGGAAGACTAATGGATAGGGGGATTAACTTTTGTGTGTGCGTGCGTGCATGCAAGCATGCGTTTGTGAATGTGTGTGTGCATGCGTGTGTGTTACCATAGGCCTTTGAAATCCACCTTGACTACAATATCAACCTTGAGATCTATCAGATCTGTTGAATGGAGAGAATGGATAAAAGAATGGATGAAGAGAATAGGAGAGAAAAACCATGCTGTATGAACAGGAAAAGAAGGAGAGCAGTAAACAAAGGAAGGACAGACTGACACAATCTAACTGGACTAGGAAGGACAGACTGACACAATCTAACTGGACTAGGAAGGACAGACTGACACAATCTAACTGGACTAGTAAGGACAGACTGACACAATCTAACTGGACTAGGAAGGACAGACTGACACACTCTAACTGGACTAGGAAGGACAGACTGACACAATCTAACTGGACTAGGAAGGACAGACTGACACAATCTAACTGGACTAGGAAGGACAGACTGACACAATCTAACTGGACTAGTAAGGACAGACTGACACAATCTAACTGGACTAGGAAGGACAGACTGACACAATCTAACTGGACTAGGAAGGACAGACTGACACAATCTAACTGGACTAGGAAGGACAGACTGACACAATCTAACTGGACTAGGAAGGACAGACTGACACAATCTAACTGGACTAGGAAGGACAGACTGACACAATCTAACTGGACTAGGAAGGACAGACTGACAATCTAACTGGACTAGGAAGGACAACATGGCAACATATTAAGTAATGGCTAGGATCGACAACATGGCAACATATTAAGTAATGGCTAGGATGGACAACATGGCAACATATTAAGTAATGGCTAGGAAGGACAACATGGCAACATATTAAGTAATGGCTAGGAAGGACAACATAGGATTAGGAAGTGATGGCTCTCTCTATGTGAAGTCAATCATCTATTAAACCTACCACTTTTATAGTGTATCTGTGAAATCTCCCATGAATTTGTCTTGCATCCCAAATTGCATCCTATTCCTTTATTTAGTGGGCAAATGTAGTGCAATTTATAGGGAAAGGGGTGACATTTGGGACGCAAACATAGGCATTATCCTGATTGTGTGTGCTGTCATACAGGTCATACAAGCCCTCTGGGCAAACGTTAAAATGGACAGGGTCAATACAGAACATAGACTAGACCCTTAGTAATATTCATATTCAGTCATGTGTAATAAATATGGGCAGAATAACAAACTACTGTAGAACTAAATTAGTAAATAGAATAATATAACTAAATGTACTGGTAGTTCAGTACATAACATTAACTGGATATTTCATGGGTTAAACTGTTGAAACTGGAGCAACGTTGCATGAATTCAGTGAGTCATCATGGGAATGCCTAACTGTGAGGATCCATTTCCTGGTTTCCTGATTGTGGATAATAACCCCATCACAATGACAGAACTTCTGTGTCTCTGCATTTCAGCCTTTCCACATGTTAACCAATGAATACATACACCCACGCACGCACACACACACACAAACCCTAGAGTGTACACACATACACATGCACGTAGGGCACACACACACACACGCACACACACTTTAGTGTACACACATACAGACACACATCTCCCCCACACCCCCCTCTCAGGCTCTCTCACTCAATTATGCACGTGGCCCTCCATGCTATTATTTGCCATTAGCGGTTAAGTGCGAGTCCTTTCTGTGAGTCCCCCCCTCAGTCACTCTGTTCTTTCATAAGATGCCACACACCACTCAAAACAGATTCACTTCTCAGCTAAGACATTCACAATGGGTATTGCGACTCGTACAGCATTTCATTCCTCAAAATGTATTTAATGTATTTGTATTATTTAGTAATAATTACCCACAGAGAGAAAGACAGAGAGACAGAGGGGTGTTTGAAAAGAAAGAACCCATTTTCAGTAAAATGCCAACTGCCAACACTTTGAAATAAATGTGGACATAATCATAACATTTCTCTGTAGTTGGTGCGCTGAGGCTCTGAAACGGACAGTTCGTTGCTAGCGGAAAAAAGATTAGACTATGGGCCCTGGTCAAAAGTAATGTGCTATATAGGGAATAGGGTGCCATTTGCCATTTGGGATGCAGCCTGAATGAATACATGTAGCACAAGTGTCTCTGACACAAGAGAGTTTGACAAAATATAAACCCTTTTCAGTAATATGCCACTTTCAAATAAATGTAGATAGTTACAGTTCCTTTCTTTGTTGATGTCATCCATATTCCTCTGCTTAATATTCTAACAGCTCACAAGTCTCTTTAATGACCTGAGTTCCAAATGGCAACCTATTCCCTACATTGTGCACCACTTTTGACCAGGGCCCGTAGTGTACCATATAGCATATAGGGTGCCATTTGGGTCGCAGTCTGAATGTAGGCGTGAATTCATGTAGCACAAGTCTCTATGACACTGTCAAGAGCCAATGAATTAGTATTACATGATATAATAGACGATCACTATGCTAGCACTTTCTTCTCCCCTGCAGAATAACTTTAGCTGTCTGATGATAACCTTAGGCTACTAACACCAAAAGGAATCCTATAAGAAGACAAAACAGTGGATAAAACATTGATTGACAAGAACCAGGCACAGTAGCCATTTTGTTTTCTTTCAACATTCCGACAGTGAAATGAGAAATGACTAAAGGGTTTTTAACTTCGACAATCTGGTAAGAGTGCCTTGGTATTTCTGTATGGGATAGCCTATGTCTTAGAAGTTTAGGCTCTTTTTTTCATCAGTGACTGACAGTAGTATACTGGCTGCGTCCTCTCTTCTCTCAAATGATCCAACTCTTATCCCTTCCGGTTAAGGAAATTGAAAGTGGGCAGCGTGCCCAGATCAGAGTATTGGACCACCTATCGTCCCACTCTAGGTTGTAACTACATACAGTTTAACATAGTGAAGACTGATGCAGTGAGAAGAGTGACTGCTGCTGCTGCTACTGAGTCACTCAGTCCTAAAGCAAACACTGTCACCTATATTGGCATAACCAGATTGTCTTTACCATAATATGACTGACACACACAATATATTGTCATTTAAACTGTCACCTATATTGGCATGACCAGATTGTCTTTACCATAATATGACTGACACACACAATATATTGTCATTTAAACTGTCACCTATATTGACATGATCATATTGCCATTACCGTAATATGACTGACTGACTGACAGACACAATATAGTGTCATTTAAACTGTCACCTATATTGGCATGACCAGATTGTCATTACCGTAATATGACTGACTTGACTAACACAATATACTGTGCATGTACATTGACATCTACAGTGTACACTGTCATCGACATTGACATGATATCATTAGCATAACTTACTACAATATACATGTAGATTGTCATCTATACAGTGATCTATCTTGACATGAACATATTGCCACTGACATGACTGACTTATACAATATACATCCAGTTATCTATACTGACACAGGCCATGCCTGCCTTATCTCCTTCTGTATTTCCTATGAACAGCTACTCGTGGATAAACCTGAGAGAGGTATTCAGGGCAGCCAAATGACATGCGGTCACTGTGTGCCACCGGCCATGCAGTGTTGTTGTACAGACACATACGCACACACACACACCAACACAAACACACATACACGTGGGTGGTTGGACGTGTCAATCGGGAGCCTGACAGGAGTCTTCGTCGCTCCTAGTGATTACACACCCACACACACAAACAAGCAAGCGAAGACACAGAGAGGCCTGTGTTATTGTGGGTCATGGAAGTGGCCTAAGGAGAGGATTAGGGTTGAGAATACACACTCACACACACACACACTACACTATCTTTCTGCGTTTGAGTCCTTGACCTCTGCCCCCTCCTTCTCCCCTGGCACTGACTACCCCTTGCTCCTCTGGCTTCACCCACCCCCTCTACACCCTTTGGCAGTGACAAGTGAAAGTGGAGCCAGCCTGGGGAATTACCAGGCACTTTACTGAGGCTGGGGTCTAGCCAACAGAAGCTGCCCCTGCCCTCTGCCCTCAATGTGTGTGTGTGTGTGTGTGTGTGTGTGTGTGTGTGTGTGTGTGTGTGTGTGAGACGGCCCCTTGGCTGTTTGGGTTGTCCTTCCCTTCTGGGCAAAGCTACTAGCCTACATTAGTCCTACCATCAGACCTACCATCAGACCTACCATTAGACCCTACCATTAGACCCTACCATTAGACCCTACCATTAGACCCTACCATTAGACCCTACCATTAGTCCTACCATTAGTCCTACCATTAGACCCTACCATTAGTCCTACCATTAGTCCCTACCATTAGACCCTACCATTAGTCCTACCATTAGACCCTACCATTAGTCCCTACCATTAGACCCTACCATTAGTCCTACCATTAGACCCTACCATTAGTCCTACCATTAGACCCTACCATTAGTCCTACCATTAGATCCTACCATTAGACCCTACCATTAGACCCTACCATTAGACCTACCATTAGTCCTACCATTATTCTACTAATGCTTAGTAATGGGCTTTAAGAGTAGAGGAGGACCACATCCTTACGTCTCCCACTAGCATTTAGCCTGTGTGTGGATATTGATGTCTTGAATGGGAACGGGTTTCCACTCAATACACACACACGCAAGCATGAATGTGAATGTGTACACACACACGCACGCACGCAAAGACGCATGCATGCACGCGCACACACACTGCATTAAAAACGGAGCTAATGATCATATGTGGTCATATATCCAGGCTCTGTCGCAGCTGGCCGCAACCGGTCCAAGGTAGGGGAGGGTTTGGCCGGCAGGGATGTGGGTTCGTTTCCCACGGGGGCCAGTATGGAAAAAAATAAAAAAACGTATGCATTCACTAACTGTAAGTCGCTCTGGATAAGAGCGTCTGCTAAATGACTAAAATGTAATGTAAATGTAATGTGGTGGTTTGACTTGCAAATGCATGTCAAACCAAAAGAGATTATGATTAGTATGATGATTGTTTTTTTACAAGAAAAGGCCATAAGGGCCTCATGGAATAACCGGAACATTCATAAACTGTTCCTAGAATTTATAATCTCTGCTCAAACTTCTAAGAAGATGTCTTCTAGAACATTCAACTGATTTAACCTAGATTCTAGATAGCATTCAGCCAAGACAAGAGATTGCATCCCAAATGGCACCCTATACAGTGCAGTACTACACACTAAAGCAGTACACTATATAGGGAATAAGGTACCATTTGGGACGCTGCCTAGAGGATAACTATTCAACCCTGGAGCAGAATCTTTCATTATGATAATCTAAAACGACTTATTTAGTGTCACCTTGAGTATTGGATGTCTGATGTTATCAATGAAAGTGTGTTGTACCAACTGACACACCTCCATGTTTATTATGACTTCACTATCAGTATCCTCTCCAAGGGCCTGTTTCTCCCACTGAATTACAACTGCCCCTAACAGTGATTCATGAAGTTGCACACACACACACACCTGATCGATATTAGTGCCTTGACAAACTGCTACATTTCTCCCTGCTCTACACATGATATGGCCCTAGTCTGGTACCCCATATGGGACATCTATCAATGATGTTCACTATGCTATGTATGGACCCATACTTTTAGCAGCACACCGTGTAGGCCAGAGACCATCCATGTCCCATACTAGTTGTATACTATAAGGACCAGCAACTCCATACCAAAGCTGTCAAAGCCCTTGTAACTGTGCTATTTGATGGTGTTTAATCAGGTTTGTAGTACTATGGCCCATGTCAGCCTTGGTGGAATTATCTCTGATGGTCACAGGAGACAGAAGGGTACCATAGGTGCACGTTTTGGATTTTGCCCTAGCACTACACAGCTGATTCAAATCACTAACTCATCATCAAGCTTTGATTATTTGAATCAGCTGTGTAGTTCTAGGGGCAAAAACCAAAACGTGCACCCAGAGAGGGGGCCGAAGACCGAGTTAGGGGCACCCTGCTCTATGTTACCCTTCTGTCTCCTGCCATACAGATAATATGGCATTTAGCAGATGCTTTTATCCAAAGCGATTTACAGTCATGTGTGCATACATTTTTACGTATGGGTGGTCCCGGGGTTCGAACCCACTACCCTGGCGTTACAAGCGCCATGATGTGGGTTCGAACCCCGGGACCACCCATACGTAAAAATGTATGCACACATGACTGTAAATCGCTTTGGATAAAAGCATCTGCTAAATGCCATATTATCTGTATGGCAGGAGACAGAAGGGTAACATTGAGCTACAGATGACCACCAGATGATGCCATGTAGATGTTTACTCTAATTGTTACAGAAGGGGGGGGGGGGTTAAGACACTGAGACTGGTTTGCTTCCTGTAGTAAATCAATATAATCAACTTTGGAAAAAGTTGTTACTGCCTTCTGTCATGCAGCATGCGCTAATGCATCAAATTGTAACTTGATATCCCATTAGTCTCGTGCATTAGGCCTAGGAGCTAAGGCTAGCCTATTTAGAAGACTATTTGTTTTCATTTGTTTGTCAAATATAATGTACCTTTGAACATATAATTTAAGGCTTAGTTGTTACATCCATTTTTGGACTTTTTTAATACCCATTGATTATTGAAGAATATAACTTGCCTCAAGAGCTTAGTTCAACTGTTGTAGGCCTACCCCATCGGAACCCAAAATATAAGCATGTTTTACTCCAATGTTTGTAAACAATATAAATGTAAACAAACACTGCATAGCCTCAAAACATGGTTAAAACGATAATGTTGATATCATGGAGGGTCAGTCCTTGCATAGATAGATCTATGAATTTGAGAGTGGTTACATTTCTCCAGGCCCATCCCTAAGCTTTTTACCAAAACAAAGGCAGGGAACGCTTTGTTTTTGTTTCATTTAAGGACTCTCGCTTTAATGTCAGTTTGGTTTCAGTTCTCACCTGCAGCCTCCGACGTCGAATGATTCCAGAGTCATCCATGGCAGTGGCGGGAACATGCGAGTCGCGTGCTTAGTAGTAACCTATCACCTGGTCTCGTGGCCGCAGTGTGGTCGTCTGGCGTCTCCAGGACACGGGGACAGGGCATGGACGTCCCGCGTGGCACTGGCTGCGGGACACTGGCCAAGAACACTCCCGCCTCACTCCTCTTCACTGGTGCGACAAAGCCCCTAGTCTTCTCAACTCTCAAGCTAAAAACCAATTCCTCCCGACTAACATCTGGTCCTGTACCCTAGGCTACTGCTCTAGCAAGTGCTGATGAAGCAAGTTCCTGAAGGTACCAGCCTGTCCTAGTGTCCTTAATACATTGGCCTATAGAGAGGGGCCTGAAGAAGGCTAGTCGAATTTTAATTGTAGCCTACTTTTTAAAATGTAGGCTAGCACACAAATTAAATTAAAATGTATAGACAGAAATAGCTTATCAATTATGGAAAGTACTTTAGGCTAAAAGTAGTGCACCTTCAGCAGTGGTTTTGAATATGCAGGTATCCATATGATTATAATTATTCAGTTCTTTGATTGAATGTCTGTTGCTGTTTATTCCATGTTTGTGTTTATTCCTATTGTGACGTTCTCATTGCACTGTGGCTATCCATTCACTTCACCACTTCAGGATTGCTGTCCATGTGTTTAATTAATCTGGTGTCCAAAAGCACCCTTTATAACGCATTTGTTGTTATAATAGCCTAATGTAGGCTACTGTAAACTACTAGCATATGCAATCAAGAATCAAGCCATATAGGCTACATTAATAACTACAGTAAAATGCATGCAGATTGAACCTCAGCGCGCAGATCAAGCGACACGTGTACGCATCTTCGAATCCTCCCAACGCGCAAACCCCATCCGGTACAGTCATTTGACATCTGTTCGATGTTCTATGGATTCGCATAAGGAGCAAAATACGTAACCCTATACATTCATTTCTGATCCATGCTGAATCCTACCCCAGAGCTTGCTGCTATAAATAAAACCGTTTTCCTCGCTTTTCGTTTCAGAATTATAGCCCACAGATTAGGGCTATAGCTACATACCATTTCCTCATCTCATCCGCGCGCAGGTGCTGCCATATTATTTTCTGAACGTGTCATCCCTTATAGCTTTAATATCCACGGTATAATGATGTTTACCCTGAAGACGAGTTGGTTTGTAATATATCTCTCTCCATTCCATTCCCTACCTCCCACTTCCTTCTAAATACAAGCGAATCACTTTTGGATTTTAACCCCTCAGCGACCAAATTTTCCCTCCGTCCTTTGCCTCTCCTCCATTCTCTATAGTGGAGAGAAATATAGGTCCTATAGCCAGCCATATGTAATGTAGGTATCACTTTAAGGGACAGACATTATTGTAATAAACCTTAATATAAAAGAAAGAAGTCAGACCCATCTACAGCTATATAAGTCATGATGTGACATGTTAAATAGTTAACAGTCAAGTTAATTGAACAGAATGTCCTACGAAAAATAAAGCAAACCTTCAGTTGCTTAAAATATAAATTATTAACCAGAGATAAGACTTCCCTTTCATCCCAGTATTACATATTACTGTCTCAGAGTTTAGGTCTACCTTCAGAACATTTCAACAGTTAATCAGGTGAACACCTTAACACTTACTGTCTGTCACCTTAGGAGGAACGTTACACAACCAAACTCCCACCATTCGTTTATATTCAGGTTAAAGGGTTAAAGGGTTCTGAAGATTTTTAGAGATTAACTAGGCTATATCAATCTCCAAGTGGGCAGCTTTGACCTGTCTTTAGCACTGATTTGGTCATTGTATATGTAAACAAGTCAAAAACATCTTCCAGTGTTTTCTACAGGTGCCTAGTTTAGTTTAGTTTATTAGGATCCCCATTAGCTACTGCATATGCAGCAGCTACTCTTCCTGGGTCCACGTAAAATACAAATACATGACAAAGTACAGAACAGTTATAGACAAGAACAACATAAGATATTACATTAAATTCAAAATAAAAAATAAAATAAAAGTTATATTAAGTTATATATTGGAAAGACACCAAGAGACTATTTACACACTATTCATATATACATATTGATATTCTTATATACAGTGCAGTTAAATTCGATCTTTAGAAAGAGGAGAGGCTCTGTGATACATTTTTTAAATCTGATTTTTTAAGCTAAACTTGTTGCCTGAGTAACCTCTGGTGGCAGAGTATTCCATGATGACATGGCTCTTTACATAACTGAGCCAAGCATTAAATCTGTTTTTGGTTTGGGTACCGTGAAGAAACCCATAGTGACATGTCTGGTGGGGTATGTATGTCTGTTTGAAGTGTATGCAAATACATTATACAAGTGGTTAGGCATTTTCAACACACAAATGTTTCTTTAAAAGGCTAGGAAAAAAGGCTAGAAAATAAGTATTTAATTACTCCTCAACCCTCAACCATGAAAGACTATCATGCATGTTGTTGATGTTAGTTCTGTGTGTGCAGTTTTGGGCAAGGCGTGCTGCTTTGTTTTGAGCCAGCTGCAGCTTTGCTAGGTCTTTCTTTGCTGCACCTGACCATATTACCGGACAGTAATCAAGATGGGACACGATCAGAGCCTGAACAACTAGTACAGTTGATCTTTGTGTCAAGAACGCAGAACAGATTTTTATAAACAGACATACCTCTCCCCATCTTCACAACAACTTTGTCAATATTATATATTTGAGTGATCATTGACTTGGTGTTCTAGTTCTCTCTGTCACCAAGGTTACTGGATGAGGACAAGGGCATGTTGCTGAAGGAAAGACAAGTACAAAGTTCATCATGCCCACACACAATGTGATACAGTATACGTATATATTTAGTGTCAGTATGATATTTAATTGTTAAACATTGCCACAATATAAGAGATGCTTACATCAGACTTCCAAACACACTTGCAAAGCATAAACACACACAAGCTGTGTGTGTTTCTGTGTGTGTGTGTTTCTGTGTGTGTGTGTCTGTGTGTGTGTCTGTCTGGCTTAGAGCCTCACTCTGGGATTTAGCTACTCTTGATAGATTGGTCTGGGTCTTCTGTCTGTGAACAGCCCACTTTCACAGACACACAGACACAGAAACACACACACACACATTCAGGAACTGAAATGAACCTGCGCTGCTATTGTTATAAAACCATGGCAATGAAAAAATAAATTGTTTAAGAATATCGAACTGTTGTTGTCTTAACAAAAGCTTCAACCTCCTCCTGCATAGACAGTCTGCCAGTAAAAAAAAAATGAAATGGGATCCTAGACTACTACCCAGCTGCCTGTTTGTCTAATTCATCCCGAATATGTAGCAACACTGTTCCTCTTCAATAAGAATAGGAGACATGTTTATTTTACATTTTCATGTTCATTAGGAACTATTGGGATGGAAGGAAACCCAGCATACTCAAATAGCCCAATGAAATAAAGCCTTAGTGAAAGTCCCCATACACCTCATTCCAACTAGGTCACAGTGCACACCGTGCCATAGTGCTCAAAGGGGTGATGTCATCCCCTAAATTATGCATGTGGGGGTTGGGGTAACGTGTTGGGGTAACGTCACATCTCAAGAGACAAAAAGCTTGACAAGGCAAAGCCCTTGGAATATTTTTGATCCTTTCTCCCTCACCTCATTCAGTGTCTACAACAAGAACCACGTCACTTCACATCACTTCAGAAGACAGCTAACTTTCTTCCCTTTAGTTTGTATTGGGAACCCAGTTTGGTTCCAGGTAGAACCTGTTGTGGTTCCAGGTAGAACTCTTTTGGGTTCCATGTAGAACCCTCTGTGTAAAGGGTTCTACCTGGAACCAAAACGGGTTCTTCAAAGGGTTCTCCTATGGGGACAGCCGAAGAACCCCTTTAGGTTCTAGATAGGACCTTTTTTTCTAAGAGTTTAGCAACATCAAGTAACATGATGCAGAGCTTATTCAGTGAATACAAGTACAACAACAACGTTGTCAGGTGGGCTAATCAGAGCTAGTGGAGTGTGTCAGTGAGTTAGAGCAGCAACTTGCTTTTTGTTACAATGATGTTCTGTACATTGTGTTCATTGTGTGTTCTTTTCATGGCACTCTGATTCTAGTGTTTGGCAGTGCGCACACACAGGCACGCACATTTTTTATTTATTTATTTCACCTTTATTTAACCAGGTAAGCCAGTTGAGAACAAGTTCTCATTTACAACTGCGACCTGGCCAAGATAAAGCAAAGCAGTGCGATAAAAACAACAACACAGGGGTAAAACAAAACATAAAGTCAAAAATACAACAGAACATATATATACAGTGTGTGCAAATGTAGCAAGTTATGGAGGTAAGGCAATAAATAGGCCATAGTGCAAAATAATTACAATTTAGTATTAACACTGGAATGATAGATGTGCAAGAGATGATGTGCAAATAGAGATACTGGGGTGCAAATGAGCAAAATAAATAACAATATGGGGATGAGGTAGTTGGGTGGGCTAATTTCAGATGGGCTGTGTACAGGTGCAGTGATCGGTAAGGTGCTCTGACAAATGATGCTTAAAGTTAGTGAGGGAGATAAGAGTCTCCAGCTTCAGAGATTTTTGCAGTTCGTTCCAGTCATTGGCAGCAGAGAACTGGAAGGAATGGCGGCCAAAGGAGGTGTTGGCTTTGGGGATGACCAGTGAGATATACCTGCAGGAGCGCATACTAAGGGTGGGTGTTACTATGGTGACCAATGAGCTAAGATAAGGCAGGGATTTGCCTAGCAGTGATTTATAGATGACCTGGAGCCAGTGGGTTTGGCGACGAATATGTAGTGAGGACCAGCCAACAAGAGCGTACAGGTCACAGTGGTGGGTAGTATATGGGGCTTTGGTGACAAAACGGATGGCACTGTGATAGACTACATCCAATTTGCTGAGTAGAATGTTGGAGGCTATTTTGTAAATGACATCGCCGAAGTCAAGGATCGGTAGGATCGTCAGTTTAACAAGGGCATGTTTGGCAGCATGAGTGAAGGAGGCTTTGTTGCGAAATAGGAAGATTTAACTTTGGATTGGAGATGCTTAATGTGAGTCTGGAAGGATAGTTTACAGTCTAACCAGACACCTAGGTATTTGTAGTTGTCCACATACTCTAGGTCAGACCCGCCGAGAGTAGTGATTCTAGTCGGGTGGGCGGGTGCCAGCAGCGTTCGATTGAAGAGCATGCATTTAGTTTTACTAGTGTTTAAGAGCAGTTGGAGGCAACGGAAGGAGTGTTGTATGGCATTGAAGCTCGTTTGGAGGTTTGTTAACACATTGTCCAATGAAGGGCCAGATGTCGTAGCCGGCCGCGACCGGGAGACCCATGGGGCGGCGCACAATTGGCCCAGCGTCGTCCAGGGTAGGGGAGGGATTGGCCGGCAGGGATATAGCTCAGTTGTGGGTTCGATTCACACGGGGGGCCAGTATGAAAAATGAAAAATAATGTATGCACTCACTAACTGTAAGTCGCTCTGGATAAGAGCGTCTGCTAAATGACAAAAAAAAATATATAAAATAAATAACACAATTAAAAAAAAAAAATGTATACAAAATGGTGTCGTCTGCGTAGAGGTGGATCTGAGAGTCACCAGCAGCAAGAGCGACATCATTGATATACACAGAGAAAAGAGTTGGCCCAAGAATTAAACCCTGTGGCACCCCCATAGAGACTGCCATAGGTCCAGACAACAGGCCCTCCGATTTGACACATTGACCTCTATCTGAGAAGTAGTTGGTGAACCAGGCGAGGCAGTCATTTGAGAAACCAAGGCTATTTAGTCTGTCAATAAGAATGTGGTGGTTGACAGAGTCGAAAACCTTGGCCAGGTCGATGAAGACGGCTGCACAGTACTGTCTATTATCGATCGCTGTTATAATATCGTTTAGGACCTTGAGCGTGGCTGAGGTGCACCCATGACCAGCTCGGAAACTGGATTGCATAGCGGAGAAGGTACGGTGGGATTTGAAATGGTCGGTGATCTGTTTGTTAACTTGGCTTTCAAAAACTTTCAAAAGGCAGGGCAGGATGGAGGCAGGGCAGGATGGTAATCTGTAGCTCAATTGGTCCTCTGTAGCTCAATTGGTAGAGCATGGCGCTTGTAACGCCAGGGTAGTGGGTTCGATCCCCGGGACCACCCATTCGTAAAAATTTATGCACACATGACTGTAAATCGCTTTGGATTAAAGCGTCTGCTAAATGGCATATTATTATTATATAGGTCTGTAACAGTTTGGATCTAGAGTATCACCCCCTTTGAAGAGGGGGATGACCGCGGCAGCTTTCCAATCTCTGGGGATCTCAGACATTACGAAAGAGAGGTTGAACAGGCTAGTAATAGGGGTTGCGACAATTTCGGCTGCTAATCTTAGAAAGAAAGGGTCCAGATTGTCTAGCCCAGATGATTTGTAGGGGTACAGATTTTGCAGCTCTTTCAGAACATCAGCTGTCTGAATTTGTGTGAAGGAAAATTGGGGGGGGGGGGCATGGGCAAGTTGCAGCGGAGGGTGCAGAGCTGGTGGCCGGGGTAGTGGTAGCCAGGTGGAAAGCATGGCCAGCCGTAGCAAAATGCTTGTTGAAATTCTCGATTATTGTAGATTTATCGGTGGTGATAGTGTTTCCTAGCCTCAGTGCAGTGGGCAGCTGGGAGGAGGTGCTCTTATTCTCCATGGACTTTACAGTGTCCCAAAACATTTTGGAGTTAGTGCTACAGGATGCACATTTGTTTGAAAAAGCTAGCCTTTGCTTTCCTAACTGCTTGTGTATATTGGTTCCTAACTTCCCTGAAAAGTTGCATATTGCGGGGGCTATTCGATGCTAATGCAGTTAGACAAAAAATTATTTTATGCTGGTCAAGGGCAGTCAAGTCTGAGGAGAACCAGGGGCTATATCTGTTCTTAGTTCTGAATTTTTTGAATGGGGCATGCTTATTTAAGATAGAGAGGAAAGCACTTTTAAAGAACAACCAGGCATCCTCTACTGACGGAATGAGATCGATATCCATCCAGGATACCGGGGCCAGGTCAATTAGGAAGGCCTGCTCGCTAAAGTGTTTTAGGGAGTGTTTGACAGTGATGAGGGGTGGTCGTTTGACCGCGGACCCATTACGGACGCAGGCAATAAGGCAGTGATCGCTGAGATCCTGGTTGAAGACAGTGGAGGTGTATTTAGAGGGTAAGTTAGTCAGGATGATATCTATGAGGGTGCCCATGTTTACGGATTTAGGGTTGTACCTGGTAGGTTCCTTGATCATTTGTGTGAGATTGAGGGCATCTAGTTTGGATTGTAGGATGGCCGGGGTGTTAAGCATATCCCAGTTTAGGTCACCAAGCAGTACGAACTCTGAGGATAGGCTGAGGGGGGTCTGTAGCAAGCGGCAACAGTGAGAGACTTATTTCTGGAAAGGTGGATTTTTAGAAGTAGGAGCTCAAACTGTTTGGGCACAGACCTGGATAGTATTATAGAGCTCTGCAGGCTATCTCTACAGTAGATTGCAACTCCACCCCCTTTGGCAGTTCTATCTAGACGGAAAATGTTGTAGTTGTGGATGGACATTTCTGAATTTTTGGTGGCCTTCCTAAGCCAGGATTCAGACACTGCTAGAACATCAGGGTTGGCGGAGTGTGCCAATGCAGTGAATAACTCAAACTTAGGAAGGAGGCTTCTGATGTTAACATGCAAAAAGCCAAGGCTTTTACGGTTACAGAAGTCAACAAATGATAGCGCCTGGGGAGTAGGAGTGATACTGGGGGCTGCAGGGCCTGGGTTAACCTCTACATCACCAGAGGAACAGAGGAGGAATAGAATAAGGATACGGCTAAAGGCTTTAAGAACTGGTCTTCTAGTGCGTTGGGTACAGAGAAAAAAGATTTCCAGGCGTTGTAGAATAGATTCAGGGCATTATGTACAGACAAGGATATGGAAGGATATGAGTACAGTGGAGGTAAACCTAAGCGTTGGGTAACAATGAAAGAGATAGCATCACTGGAGGCACCGATTGAGCTGGTCTCCGCGTGTATGGGGGGTGGAACAAAGGAGCTATTTGAGGCAGTTTGAGAGGGACTTGGGGCTCTACAGTGAAATTGTATAATAAGAACTAACTGGAACAGCAATAGGCAAGGCATATTGACATGAGAGAGAGGCATAAAGCAATCACAGGTGTTATTCGAGAGAGCTAAGATGTAGGATCTTAATTTGAGCCAGTTTGCTACAGCAGGAAAATAGTACTGCAGCAACAGGAAATGTGAATTATTATGTGTATTATAATTAATGGACATGTTTTTGTAGGGGTTGATACATTTTTCGTTAGGGCAAATCAAGTCTGCCATTTGAAAGTGGAAATTACACATTTTAGAAGCCTTGAATACACTATAAGTTTGCATTTCCTGCAGTGCATGAAAATTCTCAGGCACACACACAGACACACACACAGTCCTCTTCTTCCCTGTGTGGAAGTGGGTCACGGACTACAGCCTTGCTAAAAGCCTGGGAGAAGAGAAGAGGCACTAAATAAAATACCAGCAGACTACAAGTCCCATGGGAGAACCATCATCAGTCAGAGTCCATAGACTAGGGGGGGGTGGGGGAGGGAAGAGAGGGAAAGAGAGATGAGGGGAGATACAGACAGACAGACAGACAGACAGACAGACAGACAGACAGACAGACAGACAGACAGACAGACAGACAGACAGACAGACAGACAGACAGACAGACAGACAGACAGACAGACAGACAGACAGACAGACAGACAGACAGACAGACAGACAGACAGACAGACAGACAGACAGACAGACAGACAGACAGACAGACAGACAGACAGACAGACAGACAGACAGACAGACAGACAGACAGACAGAGAGAGAGAGAGAGAGAGAGAGAGAGAGAGAGAGAGAGAGAGAGAGAGAGAGAGAGAGAGAGAGAGAGAGAGAGAGAGAGAGAGAGAGAGAGAGAGAGAGAGAGAGAGAGAGAGAGAGAGAGCAAAAGCAGGTAGATTTGAAGAGTTTATTTCCAAAACACTATTTACACAAATGTTTCCCATTTGTGTTTTTTCATCAGAAATGAATGCTTATGGGTAACATTATTTGTGTGTAAAATATTACTATTCTCAGATTTTAAATGAATAGGTTTCAGATGTGTATTAAAATGTGTTTTGTTGCAAAACTCTATATATCCATTGTTTCGCAGTATATTTAACATAAACATTCAACCCATCATAAATCTAGCCTCATGCTATAGTGTTTGGTTAAACTTAGGTCTTGTCCCAAATGGCATCCTATTCTCTATATAGTGCACTACTTTTGAACAGAACCCAGATCTCATATTACTGTATCGATAAATGTTTAAATACACTACATATACAAAAGTATGTGGACACCCCTTCAAATTAGTGGATTCGGGTTTTTCAGCCACACCCGTTGTTGACAGGTGTATAAAATCGAACACACAGCCATGCAATTTCCATAGACAAACATTGGCAGTAGAATGGCCTTACTGAAGAGCTCAGTGACTTTCAATGTGGCACCGTCACAGCATGCCACCTTTCCAACTAGTCAGTTCGTCAAATTTCTGCCCTGCTAGAGCTGCTCCGGTCAACTGTAAGTGCTGTTATTGTGAAGTGGAAACGTCTAGGAGCAACAATGGCTCAGCCGTGAAGTGGTAGGTTACAAAAGCTCACAGAACGGGACCGCCAAGTGCTGAAGCGCGTAGCGCGTACAAATCTTCTGTCCTCGGTTGCAACGCTCACTACTGAGTTCCAAACTGCCTCTGGAAGCAACGTCAGCATAAGAACTGTTCGTTGGGAGCTTCATGAAATGGGTTTCCATGGCCGAGCAGCCGCACACAAGCCTAAGATCACCATGCGCAATGCCAAGCGTCGGCTGGAGTGGTGTAAAGCTTGCCGCCATTGGACTCTGGAGCAGTGGAAATGCGTTCTCTGGAGTAATGAATCACGCTTCACCATCTGGTAGTCGGTCAGACTAATCTGGGTTTTGCAGATGCCAGGAGAACACTACCTTCCCAAATGCATAGTGCCCTCTGTAAAGTTTGGTGGAGGAGGAATAATGGTCTGTGGCAGTTTTTCATGATTCAGGTTAGGCCCCTTAGTTCCAGTGAAGGGAAATCTTAACGCTACAGCATACAATGACATTCATGACGATTCTGTGCTTCCAACTTTGTGGCGACAGTTTGGGAAAGGACCTTTCCTGTTTCAACATGACAATGGCCCCGTGCACAAAGCGAGGTCCATACAGAAATGGTTTGTCAAGATCGGTGTGGAAGAACTAGACTGGACTGCACAGAGCCCTGACCTCAACCCTATCGAACACCTTTGGGATGAATTGGAATGCCGACTGCGAGCCAGGCCTAATCGCCCAACATCAGTGCCCGACCACACTTATACTCTCGTGGCTGAATGGAAGCAAGTCCCCACAGCAATGTTCCAACATCTAGTGGAAAGCCTTCCCAGAATAGTGGAATCTGTTATAGCAGCAAAGGGGGGACCAACTCCATATTAATGCCCATCATTTTGGAATGAGATGTTCGATGAGCAGATGTCCACATACTTTTGGTCATTTAGTGTATATACAGTACCAGTCAAAGGTTTAGACACACCAACTCATTCAATGGTTTTTCTTAATTTGTACAATTATTTACATTATAGAATAATAGTGAAGACATCAAAACTATGAAATAACACATATGGAATCATGTAGTAACCAAAAAAGTGTTAAACAAATCAAAATATATTTTATAGTTGAGATTCTTCAAATAGCCACCCTTTGCCTTGATGACAGCTTTGCAAACTCTTGGCATTCTCTCAACCAGCTCAACCAACACTTTTTTGGTTACTACATGATTCCATATGTGTTATTTCATAGTTTTGATGTCTTCACTATTATTCTACAATGTAGAAAATTGTAAAAATTAAGAAAAACCCTTGAATGAGTAAGTGTGTCCAAACTTTTGACTGGTACTGTATATTTTTAAAGTATTTGTGTCACAAATGTATCATTTGTACAATTCTTTATTAAAAAGGTCATTATTTCTCACATTTGACAATGTAAAACCTTGCAGTGCTACTTTTGTCTCTGAGAGTGAGGCGGATTTATTGTCAGTATTGTAGTCCGTCTGACATGTGGGGAAATGATGAACTGAAAATGTAATGAAGAAATTAGTAATTTGTCTCCAGTCATTTGTCTCCAGTTGTGACATGTTGTAGGCCTCAACCTGGCTGTGACATCTGTTGTAGGCCTCTACATGGCTGTGACATCTGTTGTAGGCCTCTACATGGCTGTGACATCTGTTGTAGGCCTCTACATGGCTGTGACATCTGTTGTAGGCCTGTACCTGGCTGTGACATGTTGTAGGCCTCAACCTGGCTGTGACATCTGTTGTAGGCCTCAACCTGGCTGTGACATCTGTTGTAGGCCTCTACATGGCTGTGACATGTTGTAGGCCTGTACCTGGCTGTGCTAAAGACTCGTACTACTCCACCCCCTCCCCTCATCTCTGACTGTGACTGCATGCGAAGGTGTCCTTTTCTACACAGCCTGATACCATAATACACTTTAATTTCTCTCTCCCTCTTCCTTCCTCCCTCCGTCTCTCTCTCTCTCTTCCTCCCTCCAAGACTTCAGAACATCACAGGAGCAGTGTCTAACAGCATGTCACCATAACCCACTGGGCTTTATTGATGTCTATATCATCCACTCATGATTACTGTATTAGGGTGTCACACAAGGTGGCTTACACACAATACACGTTCACTACAGTGCAACAGCAGCACCCTGTGGTAGAGCGGTGTTACTGTAATAAAACTGAGACCATGGGGTTATTAATCTCGGAAATCCAGGATTTAAATTTCGCGTAACTGCGCCAGTTAGATGTTACGTGGTCTGTCCACAAGATATTATCATGAGGTGACTCTCAAATGAAAATCAAATCAAAAGTATTTTCTTGAAATGTATATTTTATAAGGGTTTTATGTATGTTTTGATATAGTGAAGAGGAGACAGGAAAGGTGGGAGAGTTTGCAAGTCAGAAGGGCATGGGTCAGATTCGAACCCATGCTGACTCTGGTAGCACTAGGCTGTACATGTGTGTCGGGTTCCGCAGCATTAACCGCTAGGACAGCAAAAATATTGTATTGCGTCCTCTCTCCTCGCCTCCGCTCTCCTCACCTCCTCTCTCCTCACCATCTTTTGGATAGCAAGGATAAGGATATCAGGGCTCTTTGAAAAGTCAATTAATTGACACTACAACACGTCCTAGATAGGAGATCTAATAGCAGGATTTAAGCAGATAGATCCATGTCTTCCAGATCCTTTGCCTGAGTCAGTGTGAACCAGGTGCTCCTTGAAACAGAATCACTTGGAATGTCTACTAATGTCAACATCTCTTAACCCGGGACTCTGGGTGTTCTTTGACCTCATCTTTGGCCAACTATACAATACCTGAGCCATCACTTGAGATCTATGTAACTCATCTCTATTCTTTTGAACTGGGCATCACCTGATCTGACTCCAGAGTTCATGTATTGATACTAGCCTAGGCATATGTAACTAACTGGAAATGTTCCCTCTCCGCTATACCATCTGAACCAATAGATTACCATGGTGGCCAATGATGAATTGGATATGAGGTGCATGCCATGGACACAAGCCTCAAGAAAATATGGAGAAATCAGATACTCTATGGTGTGTCTGAAATGGCACCCTATATCCCATATAAGGGAAAGGGGGATATCTAGTCAGTTGTACAATTGAATGCATTCAACTGAAATGTGTCGTCCGCATTTAACCCAACCCCTCTGAATAGTGCATTACTCATCTCTTAATCTCGTCTGATCATTTATCACATTCATAGCTTCTGTGTCATCAGTGTTGTCCTACTCATACTATTTGATCCTGTCTCCAGGGTGGTGTCATAAAGGGAGTTTAAACATAGGCCTATGCATCAGTGGTCAGATTTAGCCTGTTATTCACGATCCTTTAAACATCACTTGAATCCTAACACATCTTCTATGGACACCACCTGAATGGTGATGTATTATTGCGCAGACGACACACAACTAATCTTCTCCTTTCCCCATTCTGATAACCAGGTGGCGAATCACATCTCTGCATGTCTGGCAGACATATCAGTATGGATGACGGATCACCACCTCAAGCTGAACCTTGGCAAGACGGAGCTGCTCTTCCTCCCGGGGAAGGACTGCCCGTTCCATGACCTCGCCATCACGGTTGACAACTCCGTTGTGTCCTCCTCCCAGAGTGCGAAGAGCCTTGGCGTGACCCTGGACAACACCCTGTCGTTCTCCGCTAACATCAAGGCGGTGACCCGATCCTGTAGGTTCATGCTCTACAATATTCGGAGAGTACGACCCTGCCTTACACAGGAAGCGGCACAGGTCCTAATCCAGGCACTTGTCATATCTCCCGTCTGGATTACTGCAACTCGCTGTTGGCTGGGCTCCCTGCCTGTGCCATTAAACCCCTACAACTCATCCAGAATGCCGCAGCCCGTCTGGTGTTCAACCTTCCCAAGTTCTCTCACGTCACCCCGCTCCTCCGCACACTACACTGGCTTCCAGTTGAAGCTCGCATCTGCTACAAGACCATGGTGCTTGCCTACGGAGCTGTGAGGGGAACGGCACCTCCGTACCTTCAGGCTCTGATCAGTCCCGACACCCAAACGAGGGCATTGCGTTCATCCACCTCTGGCCTGCTGGCTCCCCTACCTCTGCTGAAGCACAGTTCCCGCTCAGCCCAGTCAAAACTGTTCGCTGCTCTGGCACCCCAATGGTGGAACAAGCTCCCTCACGACGCCAGGACAGCGGAGTCACTCACCACCTTCCGGAGACATTTGAAACCCCACCTCTTTAAGGAACACCTGGGATAGGATAAAGTAATCCTTCTAACCCCCCCCCCCCCCCTTACCCCACCCAAAAAAATAAATAATAATAATAATAATAATAATAATAATAGTAAAGTGGTTATCCCACTGGCTATAAGGTGAATGCACCTATTTGTAAGTCGCTCTGGATAAGAGCGTCTGCTAAATGATGTAAATGTAAATGTAATTGCATGTAGCTACATTATGTATAACTGCAATCAGGGTTGGGGTCAATTCCCATTTCAATTCCAGTCAATTCAGAAAGTAAACCAAATTCCAATTCCAAATTGTCCTAATTGAAAACTGAAAAGCGTTGAAAAAAAATGGAATTGGGTTTACTTTCTGGAATTGAAATGTAATTGACCCAAACCCTGACTGGAATCAATCTGATGCTGAGACAATAGATGGTGGCATATGATAAACTGGGTAGCCTAATGGTTGCTGGTTCGAATCCCAGAGCCGACTAGGTGAAAAACCCATAGATGTGCCCTTGAGCAAGGCATTTAACCCTAATTGCTCCTGTAGGTCGCTCTGGATAAGAGCTTCTGCTAAATGACTTAATTGTCAAATGTGATACAACCTAAAATCTGGCGATTTTGTGTAATTTTCCGTGACAGAAGGTACTACCAGATTCAGAGGCCTAATGTCATGACTCATTATGCGTTCAGTGGTCTATGCCAATAGTGGAAAAGAACAGCAACATACTAATCTCATTACGACAATTAAGAGCCCGGGGATGAAGGACCCGTGGACCCGGCGTTGCCTAGGTCACCGATGTAGGCATATTCCTGGCGCCATGACGCTGTCCGCGGTGCTGAAAGCATGAGCTAAGGGCCGATGTTTTTTCTGTATTGCAGCTATATAACGGCGTACGATTAGGACGTTGCACCTGGTGAATTATCTTAACTGATTTGGTTCGGTTCCAACTTCCCAGTAACCCCGATGCACCTTCTGGTCCCAAAACCGTACATTGCCTTGTTTTCTGTGAAGTGAGCAGGGTTACCTTGGAAATGTTTATTTCACACTGACACGTGATCCTATTCCACTGATTAAATTCCCCACCACTTGTTTTGGTTCAAGGACAAAAAAAAGTATTGCAGGGGAATTTATTACTGTTGGACAAGACTCGTGACCTAACCTCACCTATGCCACTGGTTTTACATAAGTGTTTTCCTTTATTTATTAGGACAAGCATAAACAGACATTATCCTACATAAAACGTGCAATATTAGTAGACTATAAAGCCCATTGGAGGCTGCTGTGGGGAGGACGGCTCATAATAATGGCTGGAATGGAGTCAATGGAATGGCAAACACATCAAATAAGAATGTAGTTGACACCACTCCATTGAATTAATTCTAGCCATTATTATGAGCTGTCCTCCCCTCAGCAGCCTCCACTGATAATGCCCCTCTTTTGGATGGCTAGGTAGCCTACTCTCTTGACCTGACCTGCACCATTTCCTTCTCTCCTTTGCTGTGGGTGTTAGTGTTATGTTGTCCACTGTATAAACCCCAGGAGGACCACCAGAGGGGTATACTACAAAGCAGGATCAATAACTTAGCCAGCTATCTTGCCTAAATATTTTTTATTGTTTTTATTTATTTTAAAGATAAGCTTAGAATGGGCATGGTCTAACTGACTCAACAACCAAAAACACATATCTACATTTAGCTTTCTTAATGACCCAGAACATCAATAGTTGTTTCTGGTTGTTTATTGAAGTTAGCTGGCTAACTCATTGAACCTGCTTTGTAGAATACCCTCTGGCGTCTCTACCAGAGGTTATGTCAGGAGGATACTGGATCGATACGCCAGGTGGTCTTCCTGGCGTTAATACAGTGGACAACATAACACACAAACACCCATAGCAACAGAAGGAAATGGTATCCTCTGATCGTCTCCATTCACCTCCTCCTGTTTGGCACAGCAGGGGTTCTTCTAATACTATTAAACCCATTGAGTGACTTTGGCCGCTGGTGCTGGTATACTCATAAAGCTTAGCCCCACCCCCAGTCTCAGCCAATTGTCCTAATCTATTTACAATCCCATTGACGCAGTCGGACACAGACAGGACTAACTCAGAGGGATTTGAGGTAGAGCTCCATGGGAACAGGCTAGGGAGGTTATAAAAGGCAGACAGGAGTGACTAGAGGGATCAAGACCTAAACTGGGACATTACTTACTGTGTGGACTGTAGACTGGATGTTTACCTGATTTGAGGCTTCCAGAAGAGGCAGTGAGTGTTGAGTTCCCAGGCCCAGAAACAGCTCTCGAAGTGGGCCGGTGGATCTAGCCTTCAGTCTCTGGATGAAAGATCCAGGCAGTGACTGTTGAACGCCAGCCGCAGAAGCAGCTCTCGAAGTGGGCCGGTGGATCTAGCCTCCTCCAGTCCCCGGATGTTTGTCTGAGCTCCACTGGACCAAAGAGAGACCCAGCCCCAGAAGCAGCTCTCTTTGTGGGGCAAGAGGACTTAACCATCAGTCCCAGAAGTCTCTGAGCTCCAGCCTCTACCAGACCACCAGAGAGATCCATGGAGCCCATTGCCCAGACCATGGTGGCCCAGGCTGCAGACCCTGACTCCCTCCCCAGGAGGGCCATGAGGGTAGCCCCCAGAGGGGCCTCCACCCAGTTCGTAGGCACATCCATCATCATCCTCTCCTCCTTCGCTGTGTCCACCGTGGCTATGAACATGGGGAAGAAGATAGTGGATTCCAGGCAGAAGGGCAATGACGGCTAAAGGACAATGGATAGGCTGGCTAACGCCTTAGATACGTAGCTAAACACTTATGCTACCTTGTTATAGTGTGTATTTTGGTCATACCTATAGTCACCTGTGTTGACTAGTGTCTGCTGAAAAAAGCCTGGAAGAAAATTGGTGAGAAGCAGGGAATTTCAATTTACCCGAGTCACACTCAACTCCCAGGGGGAAAACAGAAGATGGAATTTGATGTAAACCTGGTTGCCATGTCAAAAACAGAGGATGCCCAAGACTGTATGAGTTGAGTTCAGAGATTCAGAAATTACCAGCGGACACTTGATGCAATGCCAAATTTGGTTAACAAGACAATAGTCAGACTTGTGGATCTAATCTATTGTGTATAAATGATTCTTACACAACTGTCACTTTATTTACTCTATGCCAATATCACAGGTATTTTCTCAGGGAAACTCAGTATAATATATATTGTATTAATATGCATTTTGCATGATAACTGTAGGCCTATTTACTACTTGTCTTAAGTCTGTCACTGAGAATAAGGCATTAGAATAAGAGTAGTAATGTAGTAATAATGGGAGTTTTCTACTTATGCTTATACAATGTATTACCTTTATGACTTCCTGAACAGTTCCTAATTATTCCAGTAAAAGGTGATTTCCAGTGCCTACGGAACATCTGTGGCATATACGAGGTGTATAACTAGTATAAAGGCTGCAGCAAGAGTGATGGGAGAGAATTGACGTGAAACATATCTTGAAGTGTACGTTTTTCACCACTTGGGGGCAGTGTGGGAATATGAAAATTGAGCACTACCTACTGAGCGCAGTATTCACTAATGCAATAATAAAAACACACCTGAACTAAACACTATTTCCTTTCCTGAACTCTATGAAAGAAATTGAAAATTATTCAGAAACAATTAATATATATTTATTGTTCAAAAGACAACAAAGTTCATGAAGTTCCTAAGTGTTGGGCTCCAAGTCCATTCAGTCAGTTGTGCCCACAGCACTGTTCATCTTGTGTGCATGTGGTTTGTATTCTACAGCATCTACCGGCAAGTGTGTGTGTGTGTGTGCTCCTCTCCATATCTTTAATTAACTGTCCAGTGAAAATCCCACTTTTAAAAGTTCCTATTGTTAACTCGGACCCAAATAATGTTGTTGACTTGACCTATACTCGTATTTGTGGCCAAAGCATGAATCTGAGGAAAAAAAAAAAAAAAAACTTTAAAAACCCCACTTCAAACAGAATGCTTGCTATTTCCTCATAGAGGATGATGTCATCGTCCTGAGGAGGATGAGCTGGCCAATCAGCGGTCTACTTCTGTTCATATTTTTTATGACCAGTATACGCTCACACCCTTCTGCTGTTGGGGTACGCCCACACCATTCTAACACAGAAAAGCTGCTTTTTAACACACTTAATAACAAAAATTGGGTAGGAACACTATTTCAGTAATATTGTAATTAACTATAGGTCATATTTGATAGAAATCTGGAAACACTGGACAGTTAAACAGAGTGTGTGTGTGCCCTGCACCATGTCTCAGTGGGTGGGTGTATTCCTCCTCTTAGAGTGTGGCCAGGCTCTGCAGTCTCCTCTCGGTGAAGAAGCGGTGTGTCTGGTGTGTGTTGCTCTGCTGGGCGGAGGTCTTGGAGCCGGCCTTGAAGTAGGACAACATGGAGGTGTTGTTCTGACGTGCTGCAGCCTTCTCCCCATCCTCCTCATCATCATCCCTGATATCACACAAATAGTTATGTGAACTTGTTCTACTGAATGTATAGACAGAGACAGATACAGCTTTCACATTGCTATAGCCCCTACCCTTTCCTCAAACACTTGTATGGGGGTAAACAGGGTTATAGTAGTAAAATAAATGAGTACAATATAGGGTAAACACTGAGCACTTTTCACCATCTACCTGTAGCCCTCTCTCACCGCAGACCCTCACCCCCCCCACTTCCACCCCATCTCTCCTCACCAGTGTACGGTGACAGCCTTGCTGTCCAGCAGGGTCTGTGTGGTGCTCCAGCTGAACCTGACAAACTGAGGGTAGCCAAACACCGGGTCAAGGTACTTCAGCAGCCACGCCTTCGTCTTCGGGTCTGGAGGAAACACACAAGAAGACATTCTACTTTATTTTAAACAGATTCTACCATTACAGCACTAAAACACTGTACTTCTACAAACTCTTCTATTTAACAGAAAAGATGGACCTCCATCCTTTACCAGCCATGACTTTTAAAATTGTTATACAACATTTAAATTCATATGATGTCAAAACGATGGTTTCTGCGCTTCTAGTGTTAAACCAATTCTACCAATAAAGGACTAAAACATGAGTCAAATTTGACTAAACTAGGATTTAATACAAGATTATGAACTTCATATATTGTTCCAGTGTTGTCAAGCCATTAAAAAGAGTGTGATGGGAGAAGATTTTCCCTAACGTGTTCCCCTACTGACCGTTGGGGTAGCCAGAGCCGTAGTCTGCATCCACCTCGCCTAGGTCTTCTGGAAAGTTCCAGTCTTTTACTGAATGGTCCCTGGCCACCTGAAGGAGCAGCAGAGATCATTTAGGCCAGTGATCCTCCTTCTTAGCCTGGTCCCAGGTCTGTTTGTGCTCCTGCCAACTCAATCGCTGTCTAGAATTGACAAGGAGTTGGCATGATAGCACAGACAGACTGGCACTCAGGCTACCTCAATCCTGCTAATCTGGGACAAAACCCTTCACTCCAGTACTTTCAGATCCCTGGTCTCGAGGTACAGGAGACAAAGAGAGGAAACTATAAGAGAAAATGAGAGAGTTAGCGTGACCTCTGACCTTGGCACAGATACTGGCAGCGCTGACGATGGGGAAGAGGGAGTCAGCTTTGGGTCGTACGGTCACCTCCACCCCGGGGAACCGCTGGGACAGTTTCTCCTGGTACTTCTCTGCAGGACCCACCGTGTCCACAAAAACCTGTCACACACAGGGAGAGGGAGGGAGGACAAGGGACAGGGTAGTAATAGAAGGTTGGTCAAATCATTCAAATTACATTTCATTAGTCACATGCTTCGTAAACAACAGATGTAGACTAACAGTGAAATGCTTACTTACAGGCCCTTCCCAACAATGCAGAGTTTAAGATAAAGAAAAACTGAAATAGTGACCAGAGGTATAAATACACAGTGAATAACAATGAGGAGTAAAAATAACATGTCTATATAGTTGGAAGGGTGGTGGATATGATAGAGAGAAAGGGAGAAAACGAGGGAGAGAGACAAAAAGGAATATAGAAAGGCAGAGTGAGAGAAAAGAGTAGGGCAGAAAGGACATTTAGAGGGTTTGTAATGTTGTATTGATGATAGTGGTGTGTTTGTATGCATGGTTTACAAGAATCAAGATGCTTTGTACCGTACCTCTTTGAGCTGTACTCCACTGTCCAGGGCGAACTGTACCAGGCCAATGGCTGCGTCATGAGAGAGAGCGTTCAGGTTGTATTTGGACCTGTGGAAGAGTAGAACAGTTAGAATCATCTGTGTGTGGGTTCTCTTGTTCGCTCTCTCTCTCTCTCTCTGTGTCTGTGTGTGTGTAGTACAGTATGTGTTTAAATACCTCTGCAGCATGCTGGTAGAGATAGTGTTGGGTGAGAGGATCTGAAGAGCCCAGCCTACAAAGCTCTTGGCCTCGTCCAGCTTGCGGAATAGATGCTCTCTCTGTGCCTCTGTCAATGTCTTCGAGTCTAGAAAAGGAGACACAGTAACTCATCATTGTACAATAAACAGATGAATGAATCAACTTAGTTGATCCTCAAAGGTTTGTCAGTAGAGACACAGACATGTACAATACAGACACACAGGCATCCTGCAGAACACGCATGATATGAATTAATGAATTATTTAACGGTGGATTCCTCTCGAATGTTTATGTATATATATTTTTTTAACTTTCATGAACCTACATCATGAACTTACCTGCCACTTTCAAGTCCTTCAGATCTTCCTTTTTGCCGATGGGACAGAAACATATTCCGTAGACCATGGGTCCTGGTGGAGCAAACGCATGATATTAGCAAGCAACATCAAATGATGACCAAGCAACTAGATAACAGACATTCAGTGATCTACTAAGTGATCCATGACGTTTGAATAGGAGCCCAAAAAATCTGCTAAATGACCTAAATGTAAAAATAGATTAGATAACATGGACTAGTAATCCATGACATTTGAACAGGAGGTAGAAACCCCATATTTTCATGGTTGAGACCCACTCACCCAGTACAGGCCCCCTGCCGGCTTCATCGATACCCAAACAGCAGTCTTCTGTCTTGCAGACATCGGGTATCGCTGAAGCCAGGCGACAGCTCACCGAGTTGTCTGCTTCAAACTCACCGAGATCCATGGTAACCTTCCACTGTCTGCTTTTGTAAGTCTATAATCAACTGTAAACAAACAAGAAATGTAAACAACTGTACAGAGAAAGTACACTGTAAACAAGTGATCTGTAAACAGGATAAGTAGCCTAAACAACTGTAAGCAACATTTCAAGGGTCTTGGTAGCTGGCTATGTTGACATTATGAAACCTGAAATAGCAATCAAATTGTAAGCAAGCAATGACAAGATATAGCCAGCTAGAAATAACAGTAGAATAGAGATGCGCGGGATGACTCATAACCCGCAGTCCCCACGGTTATATCCGCAGGGAGGGGCAGGTTTAGGGTCATTAAATATTCTGTGGAGAAAGGGTGCGTGGGTGGCAGGTGGGTTGAATAAAGAGAAAACAATACCTTTAAAAAAATAATTGTGCAATTTATATCTATAGGCTACATTGAGCTTCTTATTTCATTATTTCAGGCTCTGGCATTAGTGCATAAGCCTAAGCTCTAGGGTTTAACTGTACGCGCGCCAAATAGCCTACACAGCCAATCACCAAATGCTTTTAGGAACGGGCAGAAAAATTGATCCAAGGAGGCAAAACGGACAATGTCGGAGTTTAATTCAATAAGAGAAAAGCTGCGAAAGGAGAGTTGAAAATAAAGAGAAGGGAGGGCCTGAAATGTAATGTTTGGGAAAGATTTGGTGAAGTGGTAAAATAGGATGATAGCAGTGCCGGCTATGTTACAGTGGGGAAAAAAAGTATTTAGTCAGCCACCAATTGTGCAAGTTCTTCCACTTAAAAAGATGAGAGAGGCCTGTAATTTTCATCATAGGTACACGTCAACTATGACAGACAAATTGAGAAGAAAAAAATCCAGAAAATCACACTGTAGGATTTTTTATGAATTTATTTGCAAATTATGGTGGAAAATAAGTATTTGGTCACCTACAAACAAGCAAGATTTCTGGCTCTCACAGACCTGTAACTTCTTATTTAAGAGGCTCCTCTGTCCTCCACTCGTTACCTGTATAAAAGACACCTGTCCACAACCTCAAACAGTCACACTCCAAACTCCACTATGGCCAAGACCAAAGAGCTGTCAAAGGACACCAGAAACAAAATTGTAGACCTGCACCAGGCTGGGAAGACGGAATCTGCAATAGGTAAGCAGCTTGGTTTGAAGAAATCAACCGTGGGAGCAATTATTAGGAAATGGAAGACATAAAAGACCACTGATAATCTCCCTCGATCTGGGGCTCCACGCAAGATCTCACCCCGTGGGGTCAAAATGATCACAAGAACGGTGAGCAAAAATCCCAGAACCACACGGGGGGACCTAGTGAATGACCTGCAGAGAGCTGGGACCAAAGTAACAAAGCCTACCATCATTAACACACTACGCCGCCAGGGACTCAAATCCTGCAGTGCCAGACGTGTCCCCATGCTTAAGCCAGTACATGTCCAGGCCCGTCTGAAGTTTGCTAGAGTGCATTTGGATGATCCAGAAGAGGATTGGGAGAATGTCATATGGTCAGATGAAACCAAAATAGAACTTTTTGGTAAAAACTCAACTCGTCGTGTTTGGAGGACAAAGAATGCTGAGTTGCATCCAAAGAACACCATACCTACTGTGAAGAATGGGGGTGGAAACATCATGCTTTGGGGCTGTTTTTCTGCAAAGGGACCAGGACGACTGATCCGTGTAAAGGAAGTATCGTGAGATTTTTTGCGAAAACCTCCTTCCATCAGCAAGGGCATTGAAGATGAAACGTGGCTGGGTCTTTCAGCATGACAATGATCCCAAACACACCGCCCGGGCAACGAAGGGGTGGCTTTGTAAGAAGCATTTCAAGGTCCTGGAGTGGCCTAGCCAGACTCCAGATCTCAACCCCATAGAAAATCTTTGGAGGGAGTTGAAAGTCTGTGTTGCCCAGCGACAGCCCCAAAACATCACTACTCTAGAGGAGATCTGCATGGAGGAATGGGCCAAAATACCAGCAACAGTGTGTGAAAACCTTGTGAAGACTTACAGAAAACGTTTGACCATGTGTCATTGCCAACAAAGGGTATATAACAAAGTATTGAGAAACTTTTGTTATTGACCAAATACTAATTTTCCACCATAATTTGCAAATAAATTCATTAAAAATCCTACAATGTGATTTGCTGGATTTTCTTTTCTCATTTTGTCTGTCATAGTTGACGTGTACCTATGATGAAAATTACAGGCTTCTCTCATCTTTTTAAGTAGGAGAACTTGCACAATTGGTGGCTGACTAAATACTTTTTTCCCCCACTGTATGTGTGATGATTGTGAGGCACTATACAAATTCGACAGTCACAAGACAGGGACTTCCAATAGGCCTATGGCAGGTCAAGTGAACGTACTGTTCAGATGGGTTAAATGAAAACTGAAATCTGGACACTGAAATTTTCACTGCATTCTATTTCCTTACAACCGGTCAAACTGATGTAATTTGGAAATTTTGCACAGAAAATCTTTCCAGTTTTTTGGGGGGTTATTACATTTTCTCCCGGTCCCTAAATGTCTTTGCTCCGTGAAAGAAGCAAAAATGACAAAGAAAACTTGAATGATGTCAACTAGATTGAAGCATTCATTCTATGTATAGATGACATTCTGGTGAGCAAGGGTTTATTTAGTCTTCTAGAGCAACATAATGACAGAAGAGAAGCTGCATGTATCTAATTATAGACAAGTTGACTAACAAATAGCCTACCAAAATGTCGGAAATTATAGGCTGTTTCTGCTTATCTAAATCAGGCCAAAAAATCGTTCTGCGGTTTCTGACTGTAGCCCACAGCCCATTTTCTATACTAGCAGGTTAGGGTCGGGTGCGGGCCTCAGATTTTCACTTTATCATATATAGTCGGGCGGTTGCGGATGAGTTATTAGCAATTCCGGGCGGGTGTGGGTGAACAAACAGCTGACCCGTGAACCATTATAGTAGAAGTAACACGTGCATGTGCCGGTAGTAGTGCAAATCCAATGCATGCACGACGACTTAAGCTAGTCTGGCAGTATACAAAGCATTTTGGAGAAATAACAACTGTGACCCAGCACTCTAACAACTTTACTTTGGTGAGTTACGAAAGTATATTTAAGCCAGTCACCTAAAAAAGTCAGGCCGATAGTAAGAGTGCAGCCGAACGACGCCCTGGGCCAGAGCTAGCTTTCGAAAACTCTAGGCGGCATTCTGCCTTACAGTTTTCAGCGGCACGACTGGCTCATGTGAACTATACTGAACAAAAATCTAAACGCAACATGTAAAGTGTTGGTCACATGTTTCATGAGCTGAAATAATAGATCCCAGAAATGTTCCATGCCCACAAAAATCTTATTTCTCTCAAATGTTGTGCACAAATTTGTTTACATCCCTGTTAGTGAGCATTTCTCCTTTGCCAAGATAATCCATCCACCTGACAGGTGTGCAATATCAAGAAGCTGATTAAACAGCATGATCATTGCACAGGTGCACCTTGTGCTGGGGACAATAAAAGGCCACTCTAAAATGTGCAGTTGTCACACAACACAATGCCACAGATGCCTCAAGTTTGGAGGGAGTGTGCAATTAGCATGCTGACTGCAGGAATGTCACCAGAGCTGTTGCCAGAGAATGTAAATGTTAATTTCTCTACCATAAGCCAACGTCGTTTTCCAGAATTTGGCAGTACGTCCAACCGGCCTCACTACCACAGACCACGTTTATGGCGTTGTGTGGGCGAGCGGTTTGCTGATGTCAACTTTGTGAAAAGAGTGCCCCATGGTGGGGTTATGGTATGGGCAGGCATAAGATATGGACAACAAACACAATTGCATTTTATCGCTGGAAATGTTAATGCACAGAGATACCGTGACGAGGTCCTGAGGCCCATTGTCGTGCCATTCATCCGCCGCCATCACCTCATGTTTCAGCATGATAATGCTGTATACTCACCAGACATGTCACCCATTGTTTGGGCTGATCTGGATTGATGTGTACGACAGTGTGTTCCAGTTCACGCCAATATCCAGCAACTTGGCACAGCCATTGAATAGAAAGTGGGACAACATTCCACAGGCCACAATCAACAGCCTGATCAACTCTATGCGAAGGAGATGTGTCATGAGGCAAATGGTGGTCACACCAGATACAGCGGTTTTCTGATCCATGCCCCTACCTCTTTTGTTAAGGTATCTGTGACCAACAGATGCATATCTGTATTCCCGATCATGTGAAATCCATAGATTAGGGCCTAATTTATTTATTTCAATTGACTGAATTCCTTATATGAACTGTAACTCCATAAAGTCTTTGAAATTGTTGCATGCTGCGTTTATATTTTTGTTCAGTATACAATCCCGGCATTGTGTTTAACCGTTTAGAAATGTCAACAATCATCGCTTGTGATACGGCTTTCGAAACATATGGCCCTTATTAGGGTGTCCAATTAAAAAAGCATTGTTTGACCAATGGGTAAAATAACGTTTTCCTCTAAGAAAACCGATGGTCCTAACCTCATGTGTCTATCATAATCCGTTCAAAAGTTAATTGAGTTATCACCCTTTTAGGATGGCCAAAATTAGGGTGAATAATTCAATGGAGGCCAGAAAGAAAGTGGTAAAAAATCTGGAAAATAGCACTGTGTCAGTTAGGCTGGATGCTGTGAGAGAATTAAGGCCAACTGACAGGCTCACCGTTCAACTAGTCATCCTTCTTCTCAAATCCGGAGGACATAAAACAATATAGAGGTATGGTAGATATCGATTTTGAGACAACATGTAGTATTTTCATATTTTAGTAAACGCTTTTCATATTAATGCGAAATTCCTGTTTTTTTTCTAAGATTTCTCACAAAAACAAGCATATCTCTGAAATGTCAACGGAACACTGATCTCCCGAGTGGCGCAGTGGTCTAAGGCACTGCATCGCAGTGCTAGCTGTGCCACTAGAGATCCTGGTTCGAATCCAGGCTCTGTCGTAGCTGGCCGTGACCGGGAGACCCATGGGGCGGCGCACAATTGGCCCAGCGTCGTCCAGGGTAGGGGAGGGAATGGCCAGCAGGGATGTAGCTCAGTTGGTAGAGCATGGCGTTTGCAACGCCAGGGTTGTGGGTTCGATTCCCACGGGGGGCCAGTATGAAAAATTTTAAAAAATGTATGCACTCACTAACTGTAAGTTGCTCTGGATAAGAGCGTCTGCTAAATGACTAAAATGTAAAATGTTATACCGCAAGTTTTTTATTTTCAAAGCCTTTTACATTTAATTCCACTTGTGTCATGTTAATTTAGCTTTTTGCGACCAGCGGAAACAACTTTGGGCTCCCGAGTGGCACAGCGGTCTAAGGCACTGCATTGCAGTGCTAGAGGCATCACTACAGACCCGGGTTCGATCCCGGGCTGTATAACAACCGGCCGTGATCGTGAGTCCCATAGGGCGGTGCACACAGGGGTTCGGAGCACG
Organism: Coregonus lavaretus; assembly: GCF_964263955.1. Classification (NCBI taxonomy): domain Eukaryota; kingdom Metazoa; phylum Chordata; class Actinopteri; order Salmoniformes; family Salmonidae; genus Coregonus; species Coregonus lavaretus. Next base: position 210,930 of record NW_028158491.1, on the reverse strand, counting down.
CTAGATAGCTAATTGACACAGGTGGTCACCCTTGTCTTCTATCAATTTCCCGTAAACAAGCGCTGTAACATGGCGATATGGCCTTGTGGGAACACTAACCCCAACCCTATAAAAAGGTGTGTATCAATTTAACCTTTAGTTTTTTGAAAATGATTTCTTGCTGATAAGAAAGATAAGGTCCTTATGGTTCCAAAACCATACCACAAGCGATGCATGTTAATGTTCAGACCAAGCATCGTGGCTCTTAAAGCTACAATATGTTACTTATTAGGCAACCCAACCAAATTCACATAGAAATGTGAGTTATAGATCTGTCACTCATCGAAAGCAAGTCTAATATGATGTAGATCAGTTCTATGTGCGCTATTTCTATGCTTCCCGTTCTTAAGTTTTGTTTTCTTAATCTTTAACTTTTGGTTTTATACACCAGCTTCAAACAGCTGAAAATAAATTATTTCTGGTTATGGAAAATATATTTACCAGCGGTTTAGATGGTACATTGATTCTCTACACTATACTTGCTTGTGTTGTCACATAAACGGAAACTATGTAAACTATTAGAATTTTAGCAACCAGAAAATGGCAGAGGGATTTCTGCATAGTGCACCTTTTAAAGCTTCATTTTGTAACTTTTTGGGTGGCCCAGATTCACATAGAAATGTGAGTTATAGATCTTTAATTTTCATTGAAAGCAAGTCTAATAAGCGGTAGATCTGTTATGTGCTGCGATTTCTATGTTTCCCGTGCTTTAGTTTAGTTTTTGCGTCCTTTACTTCCGGTCTCTATGCTTCTGGTGCTTAAGTTTCGTTTTTTTACTTTAGGTTTTGTGCACCAGCTTCAAACAGCTGAAAAAAAAAAAAAAAATATCGAAAATATATTTCACCCCATACAGAAGACGGCTTTGTCCAATGACTTCGGTGTACCAGTAATGTAAGGGAACTGACTGAGAGTCGTGATCAAGGGCTAGGGCTAGTCGTGAGCTAACTGTCTAGCTAAGCAGTTTGTTTAAAGCATGTTAGCAACATTTTAGTGTCTTACTTGCGTTGAGTTGAATAATGCACGCTGTTTAGCAAGTGAAAAGGAAAGATCCGCACATAAAGTCCAACTCACCCCGTGTGCTGTTGATGTTCCTGTCTGGTGGTCAGTCAATTTTGGCGCGGAATCTCTGACGTAACCCTCATGTGGTGAACAGTGCTTCATGGGATATGTTGTCCCATCCTCTGGCTCCCCTGGGTTGTATGCTTATTATTTTAGTGCAGTACCTCTTTACACTCGGAGGATGGCAGCAACAGTCTTCCATCTTACTGTACTTGTGCGTGTGACAAATAAAACCTGAAACTTAAACATGAGTGACAACAACCATGTCACTCTGTTTAACGATATGCTTTGTGTGTGTGTGTGTGTGTGTGTGTGTGTGTGTGTGTGTGTGTGTGTGTGTGTGTGTTCGAACGCGTCAGCCCCTATGAACAGCAAATATTTCACACAAAAAATAAATCCCATTGTAGGTACACCTGTAGCTCAGTTGGTAGAGCATGGCGCTTGCAACGCCAGGGTTATGGGTTCGATTCCCACGGGGGGCCAGTATGGGAAATGTATGCACTCACTAACTGTAAGTCGCTCTGGATAAGAGCATCTGCTAAATGACTAAAATGTAAATGTACACATGACCAAATCACTTAGGTTGGTATTCAAGCGAACGGTAACACGGTACAACAACATAAAACATGGCCTTTCCTAAGTTGTCCCTCTCCCGCCTCCCCCTCCCTCTTGATGGCCTCGCTGTCAGGGTTACGCAGTGACATCTAGATTTAATGTAGCCTAATTTATCTGCAGTCCAGATATGTTATTGGTTATAATCATGTCATAGGATGTCATATCTGAAAGAACACACTTCTTCTCAAGTCTCTTTTCATGTTTTCTCTCTTCTCAGTCGGATAGTACAACATGCCAAACTAATAACCCTCTCCTAATTACACCAACCACCATGATGAGAGATAGCATTTATTAACCTACATTAATTTGTTGTTCCCATTTGAACGTTCCAATTTCATCCAATGGAACGACAAGTCCCACTCAATGGGTGCTAATTAGGTAGCAGTGATTAGCAGCCCAGTGTTGTGTTGTGTGTGTGTGTGAGAGAGAGAGAGAGAGCGAGATAGAGAGCAGTGGTGACAGTGAGGACGTACTCATGGAGCATTAGCGTCGTTAGTCATGTTGACCTCTCTGATCCTCCTAGACCTAGATGATGGACGTGTGTATGGTGTGTGTGTATGGTGTGTGTGTATGTGTGTGTATGTGTGTATGTGTGTGTGTATGTGTGTGTGTGTATGTGTGTGTGGTATTTCTGGTCCTCTCTGATAATGGTTCGTAGACCAATCATCCTCTTAGACCAACCAGAGGGGTTGTTTTCCTTCTGTGTCTCTCTTTTTTTGCACTGTCTCTATCTCATTCACCTCTCACTCCCCTCTCTCCCTCTCTCTCTCTCTCTCTCGCTCTCTATCACGCTCGCTGTCTCCTTCTCTCTCTTTCTCCCCTCTCTTTCTTTCTCTCTCTCTCTCTCTCTCTCTCTCTCTCTCTCTCTCTCTCTCTCTCTCTCTCTCTCTCTCTCTCTCTCTCTCTCTCTCTCTCTCTCTCTCTCCTTCAGTCTCCCTCTCTGCCTCTACCTCACTCCTCACTCTTCTCTTCCCCCTGTTATCTCTCTAGTTAGTTAGTGAAAACCAAGACTGTTCTCGGGGCAGGTCTGGCAGTTTTGATTAGCAGAATTTACTTTTCATAGCAGGTTAGGAGAATTAACGTGGCAGGTTACAATAATTAGGTTAAGGTTAGGAAAAGGTTTAGCTAAAATGCTAAAATTGTCCCCGACGCGAATCAAACATATCTAGCTACAACCAGGCCTGCCCTGAGAACAGTCTTGATTTCCACTAATGCGATGCTGCCATTTTTGATGGCCTCGCTGTCGGGTTCCTGTAATGTAGACGAGCACCTGCTGAGGTGATGTCGTAATCCCAGGCGGCGTGCGGGGAAAATGACTTTGCTGCTCAGTAAGGGACGGGACAAAAAGAAGCTAATGGGCAGTAGCACACCTCATCAGGTCGCCAAGTGGCTCGGTCTACGAGACCCAGACGTACGCACACACTCAAACGTATACCCTCATGCTCACATACACCTTCATCAGTGTGTAAATAGCACAAGGTCATTATTTTATTTACATACCAAGGGCAGACATTTACATTTACATTTTAGTCATTTAGCAGACGCTCTTATCCAGAGCGACTTACAGGAGCAAGTAGGGTTAAGTGCCTTGCTCAAGGGCACATCAACAGATTTTTCACCTAGTTGGCTCGGGGATTAGAACCAGCGACCTTTCGGTTACTGGCACAACGCTCTTAACCACTAAGCTACCTGCCTCCCACATCTCTTTAGCACATGGACAGAATACATAAAAACACCCTTTTCCCTTGCTGGTCGCTTAGCTCTTACATGAGCAATCCTTAGGCAAGTCTTTACATTTATATTTTAGTCCTTTAGCAGATGCTCGTATCCAGAACTACTGGTAATCAGTGCATTCAACTATAGGTAGTATAACCACATATGGTAGTATAACCACATATCACAATCATTGCAAGTAAGACTTTCTGCAAAATAGCTACCATCTGCAAAATCAGTGCTCATGTGTCAGTGCTGCTGGCTAGTGGGTACAAAAGGTGAGAGAAAGCAATTCCTGGGTAGAAACACTGTGCTCTTTTCCTGGAATTATCCGAGAAAAATACCCACCGTGCACCACACTGCGGAACAGAACAGATTTGAGCTTGTGCTCTATGTTCCCACAGAGGGTGACTTTTACCACAAAGTTTAACTGGATTAAAATCTTTATCCATAAATGCCTGAAATTTGGAACGACATAGTGTAGATTGGTACCATTAACCTTTTTTCTCCCATTAAAGTAACTGGGGTGTTTCCTGCTGGTGAAAATACAGTAAGATACCCCCGCAACTCAACTCCAGATTGTGGCTTTAATTCCTTTTCCCCCTCGCTTTAAAACTTAATAAAAGTATGGATAGGCCTGTGGGTTGATATGGGTCTTAAACATGAGTCTTAGCCAAACAAAAACACAGACGAAGCCATTTAAAGAGGGAGACCGAATCTGTCTGAACAGCAGTGTAAAACGTAAGGCTGAGCCAGGCTAGCCTAAACCAAACGGAATGCTGTGTTCACCATTATGAGAACATCAATCACGTTGGTTTAACCAGGCTAAAGCCAATCCTCAGAGAGGAGGAGACATTTAAGAGTGGGCCAAATCTTATCCAGAAAATGTGTGATGAGCATGCAGGACCAAGCAAAATGTCAATCAAGACCATTTATAAGTCGCTCTGGATAAGAGCGTCTGCTAAATGATGTAAATGTAAATGTAATAGTTTTTTAAACCTTATTATATAGTTGGTGCATATGAGACACACAACAAAAGCAGGGCTGAACCAAACCAACACAAGCCACAGAGAGTGGAAGACATTTAATATGGGGCCAAATCTAATAAGGACTGCTGTGTGAAGAATGTCATTTGTCAGCCGGTGAGTATTTCATTACCCTGGGCTGGGTTATCAGCTCTGTGAGTCACTGATGTAAATCAGTCACTCAGAGAGAAGCAATCACATTGATAGGGAGATAGTACATATTTAGAATGGTGGGATGTGTGTCTGTTAGGGGGGAGGGGGCAGGTGTGTGTGTGGGGGATATGTGTGTGTGTGGTGGGGTGGGGGGGTGGGGGGTTCTGTGTGTGGGGGTGGGGGGAGGTTGTGTGTGTGTGTGTATGTGCGTGAGTGCATTGTCGGTGTGAGTGTGTGAGTGTGTGTGTGTCTGTGTTTTGGGCAGTCACACACAGAGGTAGTCATAATGATAGGCAGAAGAGAGGGGTGGGGGTGAATGGAAGTCAGCTTTGAAAGTATGATTATTTTTTATTGTTAAAAAAACAACAGAACAATGAAGGAAAAGAAAGGGGATGAGGAAAATAAAGGGGGATGATGAGGAAAAGAAGGGGGGATGAGGAAAAGAAGGGGGGATGAGGAAAAGAAGGGGGATGAGGAAAAGAAGGGGGATGATGAGGAAAAGAAGGGGGTATGAGGAAAAGAAGGGGGGATTAGGAAAAGAAGGGGGATGAGGAAAAGAAGGGGGATGAGGAAAATAAGGGGGGTGAGGAAAGGAAAGGGGATGAGGAAAAGAAGGGTGATGAGGAAAAGAAAGGGGGATGAGGAAAATAAAGGGGGATGAGGAAAAGAAGGGGGATGAGGAAAAGAAGGGGGATGAGGAAAAGAAAAGGGGATGAGGAAAATAAGGGGGATGAGGAAAAGAAAAGGGATGAGGAAAAGAAGTGGGAAGAGGAAAAGAAGTGGGAAGAGGAAAAGAAAGGGGATGAGGAAAACAAGGGGGATGAGGAAAACAAGGGGGATGAGGAAAACAAGGGGGATGAGGAAAAGAAGGGTGATGAGGAAAAGAAGGGGGATGAGGAAAAGATAGGGGGATGATGAGGAAAATAAAGGGGATGAGGAAAAGAAGGGGGATGAGGAAAAGAAAGGGGGATGAGGAAAATAAATGGGGATGAGGAAAATAAAGGGAGATGAGGAAAAGAAGGGGGATGAGGAAAAGAAAGGGGGATGAGGAAAAGAAGGGGGATGATGAGGAAAAGAAAGGGGATGAGAAAAAGAAGGGGGATGAGGAAAAGAAAGGGGGATGAGGAAAATAAGGGGGGATGAGGAAAAGAAAGGGGGATGAGGAAAATAAAGTGGGATGAGGAAAATAAAGGGAGATGAGGAAAAGAAGGGGGATGAGGAAAAGAAAGGGGGATGAGGAAAAGAAGGGGGATGATGAGGAAAAGAAAGGGGTTGAGGAAAAAAAGGGGATGAGGAAAAGAAGGGGGATGAGGAAAATAAAGTGGGATGATGAGGAAAAGAAGGGGGATGAGGAAAAGAGGGGGGGATGAGGAAAAGAAGGGGGATGATGAGGAAAAGAAAGGGGATGAGGAAAAGAAGGGGGATGAGGAAAAGAAGGGGGATGAGGAAAATAAAGTGGGGTGAGGAAAATAAAGTGGGATGAGGAAAAGAAGGGGGATGAGGAAAAGAAGGGGATGAGGAAAAGAAGGGGGGATGAGGAAAAGAAGGGGGATGATGAGGAAAAGAAAGGTATGAGGAAAAGAAGGGGGATGATGAAAATAAAGTGGGATGAGGAAAAGAAGGGGGGATCATGAAAATAAAGGGGGATGATGGCAGTTGTATAGTAGATGAATGGAAGTCAGCTCTGAAATTAATGTTTTAATTGTTGAAATAAAACCAGAACAATTAAATAGTTATTGTTTCATGTAACTACACAGTCAGACACAAAGCCAATCGTAATGACAGGGAGATACATGTTTAAAAAGGGATGGATGGTGGATAGAAACCAGAACCATGATTAGTTATTGTGTGTTTTTTATCTCTTTGGAAAACTGGCTACAATTATTGGGAGATGATATGATTGCGACAAACAATAGTATGGCTTGAGAGCAATTTGTTGTAAAATGAAAACATTTGAAAGCCTCAAAGACTAATTATTTAACTGTCCACTTTAGATCATGTAGGCCTATATCTCAACTATCTCCACTCCTGTGTTACAGAAAGGTCTGTTGATGCCAATATCCAACTTCACATGACATACTGACCAGGTGAATCCAGGTGAAAGCCATGATCCCTTATTGATGTCACTTGTTAAATCCACTTCAAATCACTGTACTATGGGGAGGGGACAGGTTAAATAATCATTTTAAAACCTTGAGACAATTGAGACATGGATTGTGTGTGTGCCATTCAGAGGGTGAATGGGCAAGACAAAATATTTAAGTGCCTTTGAACGGGGTATGGTAGTAGGTGCCAGGTGCACCTGTTTGGTTGTGTGAAGAACTGCAATGCTGCTGGGTTTTTGACGCTCAACAGTTTCCAGTGTGTATCAAGAATGGTCCACCACCCAAAGGAAATCCAGCCAGCTTGACACAACTGTGGGAAGCATTGGAGTCAACATGGGCCAGCATCCTTGTGGAATGCTTTCCACACCTTGTAGAGTCCATGCCCTGACGAATTGAGGCTGTTCTCAGGGCAAAAAAGGGGGGGAGAGGAGTGCAACTCAATATTAAGGAAGGTGTTCCTAATGTTTGGTATACTCAGTGTTTATTGCAGATAAGGCCATTCACGACCTTCAGCTTGGCTTTGATTCAATTCAAGAATTGATCACCGATCTTGAATTAGTGCTAAATGTTGATAAAACCAAGTTTATATTTTTCTCCATGTCTCGTATTGATCCTAATGACCTGCATATCTGTACCTTGAGAGGAGCCCAAATTGAGCCCCATTATAAGTATCTAGGTATTTGGAATGATGATAAGCTGTCCTTTAAAACACATATTGATAAGCTGACTAAAAAGTTGCGAGTAAAGATTGGTTTCCTGTATAGAAATAAGTCCTGTCTGACTTTTGAAAATAGGAGGAAGATTGTTCAAGCAACACTCCTCCCAGTAATTGACTATGGTGACTCAATCTACATGCAGCCTCTGTGTTAAAACCTCTAGATTCAGTCTACCACTCAGCCTTGCGTTTTATCACTGGTGATAATTTCCGTACACATCATTGTCTCTTAAATAGTTATGTTGGCTGGGAGTCTCTGACTACCAGAAGGGCCCAACATTGGCTTCTCCGGAAACTCCCATACTACCTCACCTTACTTCTATATTGGAAATCTAGTAACTATAAGACTCTTTAGACTGGATGGTTCTAGAGGTTCCACGGTTCTCCTCTGAGTTAGGGAAAAAACTGCTTTCAGTTACGATGTCCCTCAGTCTTACAGGTCATTCTAAAACTTGATTCTTTGGACCCAAAATATTAATTTAAGGCTCTGATTTTAAAAAAGACCAATGAAAAATGCACTTGTTTTGATTGATTGTATATATTTGTTTCTACTGCCCTTTTGAATGTAACGTAATTTATTTGAAATGTTCTAACTGTCATTTTGTAGTGATCATTCTTAAATGTGTTGCTCACATTGCTTGAACTGTTGTTCTCAGGGCACCATTGGAAATTAGACCCTGGTCTCAATGGGTTCCCCTGGTTAAATAAAGTTAATAAAAAAAGAGAAATCTCTTTCACAGAAGGCTTGCGTGTTCTGTGTGGCCAAGGTTAGCAGTATTAACACAATACAATACTTGACACCTTATACTTGGGGGTGTCTTAAGTTGGCGGTATTGGGGGATTCCAGGGACATAAAACAGATAGATACAAGATGGAAAACTATATATTGTATTGTGTAAATCAAAAATCTCACAGACACATCTTGTTATGTGTGTTGGGACTTGGCATTCTTGTCGGGGGTTTCCAGACCAAACCTGTGCTGCCTGCCTGCCCTGCCTTCCACAATGATTCCCAAAGAAAGCAAAGGCAAACTGTACAAAACCCTAGTAATAGTGTATATTCTGTATCAAATCTAAAATCTCTCCAATATAAGACTTTCAAACAGACATACATACTCCACCAGACACAACACTATGGGTTTCTTCACGGTACACAAAACAAAAACAGATTTAATGCTGCCACCAGAGGTTACTCAGGCAACAAGTTTAGCTAAAAAAAACAGGTAAAAAACATATTGTATCACAGCGCCTCTCCTCTTTCTAAATATGTATTTTAACTTTACTGTATATAAGAATATGAATATGTATATATGAATAGTGTGTAAATAATATTTTTGTTGTCTCTTGGTGTCTTTCCAATATATAACTCTTTATATATATATATATCTGTGTGTGTTTTAATCTACATTTTTGGGGGGAATTGAATGACCTTGTCTAGAACTGTTCTGTACTTTGTCATGTATTTGTATTTTATGTGGACCCAGGAAGAGTAGCTGCTGCATATGCAGTAGCTAATGTGGATCCTAATAAACTAAACTAACCTTGTTATATACAGTATTATCTGTGTGGTCTGTAGGTGGTCAGTCTTGGGGGTTTCCAGTCAACCCAGGAGTATGCTGCTGTGTTGTCTTCCATTACTTTCCATATTGATTTAATCAGATAGAAACAAGTAGCCTATAGCCATAAAAACCTAGAACCCCTCCCTAGAAATCACATATAGCTGTGTCTTTGTTGTAGAACATCCCCAGCCTCTTTCACACTATATGCCTTGTAATATGTTCATGCATGTTATAGTGTGTGGTACTTAGGGAGTTTCCAGTCAGATCAGGAGTCTGCTGTGCTGCCTTACCTTCTCATCCTTGACACATTGATTTGCCTATATCATAAAGACAGTGCAGACATACAAATGAAATCATACAAATAGTATCTGGCCCTATCGCTTTCTGCTATTCTCTAGAAATATCCCAATAAGCTTGTTATGTACAGTATGTGGCCTTAGTGTTGGCAGTCAGGCCATCCAGGAGTGTGCTGCTCTTCTGCTTCCACCCTGCCTCTCCTCATCTTGCCTCTCCTCTCCTCTCCTCTCCTCTCCTCTCCTCTCCTCTCCTCTCCTCTCCTCTCCTCTCCTCTCCTCATCCTGCCTCTCCTCTCCTCATCCTGTCTTCTCTTTCTTGCCTTTACTTTCCACATTGATTTTCTCCAGCAGCTTGTGGGCTAATTGCCCTTATCAAAATCATGGCCGGTAAATGATCGCCGTCTTTAATCGCCGGCAGCCATTGACATTTAGTCAAATTAATGAAGGCAAGCAGCGAGAGGATTGGGGCTCAGTGACTCAGACCTGGGTTTAAATACGATTAGAAATCTTTCAAATACTTTGAGCGTTTGCTTTAGTCTGCCCTCAAGTCAAGTGCCAGGTGGGTGGGGTTTGCACATGTGAGGCTTTGTAATTGGTTCCATTGCTACAGGCAAGCTCAATCAAGCACAGATAAAGTATTGGAAATTATTTAGAATAGTATTTGAACCCAGTTTAGAAGTGGCTGTTTAGTTGGTAAAATGGCAGCCTCCCTCACACTGAATAACAAGGCAAGTTAACAGAGAGAGATGGAGAGACAGAGAGGGGGAGGAAGGTAAGAAAGAGCGAGAGAGAGAGAGAGAGAGAGAGAGAGAGAGAGAGAGAGAGAGAGAGAGAGAGAGAGAGAGAGAGAGAGAGAGAGAGAGAGAGAGAGAGAGAGAGAGAGAGAGAGAGAGAGAGAGAGAGAGAGAGAGAGAGAGAGAGAGAGAGAGAGAGAGAGAGAGAGAGAGAGAGAGAGAGAGAGAGAGAGAGAGAGAGAGAGAGAGAGAGAGAGAGAGAGAGAGAGCGAGAGCGAGAGAGAGAGGGGGAGGAAGGTAAGAAAGAGCGAGAGAGAGAGAGAGAGAGAGAGAGCTTTGGTGTGAAGGAGTGTGTGTGTGCGTGCTTTGCAAGTGTGTTTGGAAGTCTGATGTAAGCATCTCTTATATTGTGGCAATGTTTAACAATGAAATATCATGGAAAACTATCAACTGTATTGTGTAAATAAAAAATCTCACACACACATCTTGTTATGTGTGTTGGGACTTGGCATTCTTGTCGGGGGTTTCCAGACCAAACCTGTGCTGCCTGCCTGCCCTGCCTTCCACAATGATTCCCAAAGAAAGCAAAGGCATACTGTACAAAACCCTAGTAATAGTGTATATTCTGTATATAATCTAAAATCTCTATTTTTTTATGTTATTTATTTATTTTATTATATTTGGGATTGAATGACCTTGTCTAGAACTGTTCTGTACTTTGTCATGTATTTGTATTTTATGTGGACCCAGGAAGAGTAGCTGCTGCATATGCAGTAGCTAATGGGGATCCTAATACACTAAACTAACCTTGTTATATACAGTATTATCTGTGTGGTCTGTAGGTGGTCAGTCTTGGGGGTTTCCAGTCAACCCAGGAGTATGCTGCTGTGTTGTCTTCCATTACTTTCCATATTGATTTAATCAGATAGAAACAAGTAGCCTATAGCCATAAAAACCTAGAACCCCTCCCTAGAAATCACATATAGCTGTGTCTTTGTTGTAGAACATCCCCAGCCTCTTTCACACTATATGCCTTGTAATATGTTCATGCATGTTATAGTGTGTGGTACTTAGGGAGTTTCTAGTCAGATCAGGAGTCTGCTGTGCTGCCTTACCTTCTCATCCTTGACACATTGATTTGCCTATAACATAAAGACAGTGCAGACATACAAATGAAATCATACAAATAGTATCTAGCCCTATCTCTTTCTGCTATTCTCTAGAAATATCCCAATAAGCTTGTTATGTACAGTATGTGGCCTTAGTGTTGGCAGTCAGGCCATCCAGGAGTGTGCTGCTCTTCTGCTTCCACCCTGCCTCTCCTCATCCTGCCTCTCCTCATTCTGCCTCTTCTCTCCTCACCCTGCCTCTCCTCTCCTCTCCTCATCCTGCCTCTCCTCTCTTCACCCTACCTCTCCTTATCCTGCCTCACAAGCAGCGAGAGGATTGGAGCTCAGTGATTCAGACCGGGGTTTAAATTACGATTGGGAGATGGTGAGACAGAGAGAGAGGGAGATGGTGAGACAGAGAGAGGGAGATGGTGAGACAGAGAGAGAGGGAGATGGTGAGACAGAGAGAGGGAGATGGTGAGACAGAGAGAGAGGGAGATGGTGAGACAGAGAGAGAGGGAGATGGTGAGACAGAGAGAGAGGGAGATGGTGAGACAGAGAGAGGAAGAAAGGTAAGAAAGTGAAAGAGAGGGAGAGAAAGGTAAGACAGAGAGAGAGAGAGAGAGAGAGAGAGAGAGAGAGAGAGAGAGAGAGAGAGAGAGAGAGAGAGATGGTGAGTATTCATTTTTACCAGCTGCACTATATGCAGTCAGGGACAATGGGTCTACAGTGTGTGTATGTGTGTGTGCTGCGTACGCTGCGCGCGTGTGTGTGTGTGTGGACAATTAATTTTCCATAGCCTACCTCGCTTGCCAGGTTAGAGACTCAGCGAGAAACAGAGCTAATTGGATAAACAATAATTTGATAAACAATAATTTGGGAATTGTTTTTTGAGAGAATAATAGGCTGGTAGGAAGCTGCACCTTTCGTGTCTGTGTTTCTTTCCTTCATAATTCCAAATGGCATCAGTACAAATGTCTCAAGTCCTCAAACAGGTGCATAGTCAAATATAGGCATTCATACACATTCATTCCCACATACTGTATGTCAAAACATACACCTGCACTATTACACCATCTGCGTCCCAAACGGCACAATGATTCCCTATACAGTTGATTCGGAAAGTATTCAGACCCCTTGACTTTTTCAACATTTTGTTACGTTCCAGCCTTAATCTAAAATGGATTAAACAAATACAAATCCTCATCAATCTACACACAATACCCCATAAAGACAAAGCGAAAACTTGTTTAGACATTTTTGCAAATGTATTAAACATAAAAAACATAAATACATTATTTACATAACTATTCAGATCCTTTGCTATGAGACTCAAAATTGAAATCAGGTGCATCCTGTTTCCATTGATCATCCTTGAGATGTTTTTACAACATGATTGGAGTCCACCTGTGGTAAATTCAATTGATTGGACATGATTTGGAAAGGCACACACCTGTCTATATAAGGTCCCACAGTTAACAGTGCATGTCAGAACACAAACTGAGCCATGAGGTAGAAGGAATTGTCCGTAGAGCTCCGAGACAGGATTGTGTCGAGGCACAGATCTGGGGAAGGGTACCAAAAAATGTCTGCAGCATTGAAGATCCCCAAGAACACGGTGGTCTCCATCATTCTTAAATGGAAGCACTTTGGAACCACCAAGACTCTTCCTAGAGCTGGCCGCCCGGCCAAACTGAGCAATCAGGGGAGAAGGGCCTTGGTCAGGGAAGTGACCAAGAACCCGATGGTCACTCTGACAGAGCTCCAGAGTTCCTCTGTGGAGATGGGAGAACCTTCCAGAAGGAGAACCATCTCTGCAGCACTCCACCAATCAGGTCTTTATGGTAGAGTTACCAGACGGAAGCCACTCCTCAGTAAAAGGCACATGAAAATGGCTGTACAAGTAACAAAATGTGGGAAAAGGGAAGGGGTCTGAATACTTTCCGAATGCACTGAGTCATCATTGAATTACGTGTAGGCATATTTATTTTCTCTGTATTTCCCTATATTTCTCTAATTAGCCAACTGAAGAGCATTGTCCCCTCAAGCTCCCACACTGACAGCTCCGAAAGGCTCATCACTCATCCTCGTAGCGCCCGGCTGTGGTATAGGAGATTTACTGCCCCTGTTAAAACAACCAGCTGCACCCCTGTGCCATAGGGATTTACTGCCCCCCTCCTGGCTGTGTCATAGGGATTTACTGCCCCCCTCCTGGCTGTGCCATAGGGATTTACTGCCCCCCTCTTGGCTGTGCAATAGGGATTTACTGCCCCCCTCCTGGCTGTGCCATAGGGGTATTACTGCCCCCCTGCTGCACTGGCGTATGCTGTTGATACTGTTTCTGAATATTTAACACTAGAAGCGCCAAGGCAGTCATTTTGACTGCATATGAATTTAAAATTGAAATATCTCTGCCATTTTTAAAGTCATACCCCACTCCACCCTTGACTTTTCCTACATAAGTCTATTTAACAATAGTACATCACATCACTTGGGCCGAGCTCCCTGCCATCCAGGACCTCTATACCAGGCGGTGTCAGAGGAACGCCCTAAAAAATGTCAGACTCCAGCCACCCAAGTCATAGACTGTTCTCTCTGCTACCACAGAGTCTGGAACCAAAAGGAACCTGAACAGCTTCTACCCCCGAGCCATAAGACTGCTAAAAAGTTAGTTTAATAGTTAACCAAATAGCTACCTGGACTATCTGCATTGACCCTTTTGTACTAAACTTTTTACTCATCACATAACGCTGCTGCTACTGTTTACTATCTGTCACTTATTTGTAGTTATATGTACATAGCTACCTTCATTACCTCATACCCCTGCACATTGACTCGGTACTGGTACCTGTGTATATAGTCAAGTTATCGTATTTACAGTATTATTACTTGTTTTACCTTTCTATTTTTTCTCTATGTTCTTTCTCTCTGCGTTGTTGTGAAGGGCCTGGAAGTACGAATTTCACTGTTAGTCTACACCTGTTGTTTACCAAGCATGTGACAAATACAATTTGATTTGATTTAACACACGTATGTTGTTAGAATTTTGATGTCACAAACATCATTTGTGTAAAGGGCAGTCATTTTTTTGTCCGAAGCGCCAAAAGGTGACTTCTTCAAGTCCTCCTACAGAGTCATATGCAGGTAAGATGTTTTGATTTCAATATTGAATGAGAAAGAACAGGTTTCCAAAGCACTTACTTTTGCCAAATAACTTGTGTGCTTTCCCCAGGGTTTGGAAGGCGTCCCTTGTGCTCCCTCTCCACAAAGGTGGTGACACCTCCGACCTAAATAATTATCGCCCTATCTCGAAATCGTCTTGCCTAGCAAACAACTGTCAGCTTAGATCCTTCCCAGTTACGAGACATATTCTAAGTGTTCACCAGTCTGGTTGCTGGAACCTTGGTGTTAAATGATGTGATAAAGGGTTATGTGATTATGTGATAAAGGGTATGGATCGGAGGGAGCATTATGCTGACCTCTTTATTGATTTATCGGAGGCTTTCGATGCTGTTGACCGCTCTTTATTGATTCAAAGATTGTCTGCAATAAGTTCTTTGATATTATGAAAGGTGTCCCACATCGATCGATTTTAGGTCCTGTTCTTTTTACTGCCTATATAAACAATGTTGGTCTATCAGATTTTTTTTTTTTTTACATACACCTGTATGCAGATGACACTGTTGTGTATGCTATTGCCCCCACGGTTGACCAGGCTCTTTCAGAGCTTCAATCTGCCTTAATTTCTTTGCAGAAAGCCTTTGTTGAACTGAAATTGGTACTTAATGCAGGTCAAACCAAGTATACAGTGAGGGAAAAAAGTATTTGATCCCCTGCAGATTTTGTACGTTTGCCCACTGACAAAGAAATGATCAGTCTATAATTTTAATGGTATGTTTATTTGAACAGTGAGAGACAGAATAACAACAAAAAAATCCAGAAAAACGCATGTCAAAAATGTTATAAATTGATTTGCATTTTAATGAAGGAAATAAGTAAGCAACAAAGGCTCTCCACTTCTGGAGGTCTTTGGCCAACCGTATTTACCAATGTCTGGTCAGTAGACAGATGATCTACTTCCTGTTGCACCGTGTCAACAAACCAACCTTTGTACCTCCACTCCCTCTGCTAGCTGTCTGCTTATTATTAAATGTTTGACCAAGAAACATAACATGCGTCATATGCAGTAAATGACAGCCCTCTGAGAAACGTGATGGGTGTAAATACGTGTTAACACGTTCAGTTATTTGATTTGGATATCTGTGTCACTGCTGTGTCACTACCATTAAACAAATGTGATCTGGATTTCAGGCAGACCTGGATTCAGATACTATTTGAAATCTTTCTAAACTTTTGGATTTGCTTTAGCCTGCCTGGAGTGCTAGATGACCTTGGTGTGCTCTTTTGCGACTATTCTATTGGTTCCATTGGCCAGGCAAGTTCAATCAAGCCCAGCTCAAAAAAAGTTTTAAACACTATTTGAACCCGGATCGGATTTCATGCTGCTGCCAAAACAGATGAAAGTAAATAAAACGTTAGATTAAACTATGAAGTAATGAAAAACTATGCCATAAGCTCCATGGTTAGCAAAAAGCAATTAAATAAGGTGTAGCAAATCAATATACTGAAGACAAATAAAGAAGCGGAAAATTGCAATGGGGAAATAAACACCCTTTCAAATTAGTGGATTCGGCTATTTCAGCCACACCCGTTGCTGACAGTTGTATAAAATCGATCACACAGCCCTCCAATCTCCATAGACAAACAATGGCATTAGAATGGTCCGTACTGAAGAACTCATTGACTTTCAGTGTGGCACTATCATACAGTAGGATGCCACCTTTCCAACAAGTCAGTTTGTCAAATTTCTGCCCTGCTAGAACTGCCCTGGTCAACTGTAAGTGTTGTTATTGTGAAGTGGATACATCTAGGAGCAACAACGGCTCAGCTGTGAAATGGTAGGCCACACAAGTTCACAGAAGGGGACTGCCGAGTGCTGAAGTGCGTAGCACGTAAAAATCGTCTGTCCTCGGTCGCAACACCCACTACTGAGTTCCAAACTTCCTCTGGAAGCAATGTCAGCACAAGAACGTTGGGCGCTTCATGAAATGGGTTTCCATGGCCAAGCAGCTGCACACAAGCCTAAGATCACCATGCGCAATGCCAAGCGTCGTCTGGAGTGGTGTAAAGCTCGCTTCACCATCGGGAAGTCAGACGGACAAATCTGGGTTTGGCGGATGCCAGGAGAACGCTACCTGCCCGAATGCATTGTGCCAACTGTAAAGTTTGGTGGAGGAGGAATAATGGTCTGGGGGTTCGGGCTAGGCCCCTTAGTTCCAGTGAAGGGAAATCTTAACGCTACAGCATACAATTACATTCTGGATCATTATGTGCATCCAACATTGTGACAACAGTTTGAGGAAGGCCCTTTCCTGTTTCAGCATGATAATGCCCCCGTGCACAAAGCGAGGCCCATACAGAAATGGTTTGTCTAGATCGGTGTGGAAGAACTTGACTGGCCTGCACAGAGCCCTGACCTCAACCCCATCGAACACCTTTGGGATGAATTGGAATGCTGACTGCGAGCCAGGCCTAATCACCCAACATCAGTGCCCGACCTCACTAATGCTCTTGTGGCTAAATGGAAGCAAGTCCCTGCAGGTGTCCACATACTTTTGTGTATATCAACATTGAAATATGCATTCAGAGCAGGTGCATGGGTGCTTCAATAATTCTGCCTCTGTGGGAAAAACAAAAACAAAACACATCAACTTCCATCAAGGAGAAAAAATAACAGTGCTGTGCTTTTAGCCCATGGGGAGTGTCAGTGCATAGGCTGTTTCGGTCAAAGTAGAACATTTGCTACTAATGCTAAGACATTAGTGGAAAGTTTGACATTAACATATTAGGTTTCAAGTAGCATAACCTTTACTAATGCTATGACATGCACTCACTTTCAATGAGTAAACAAAACAGAAAATAACAATGTCTGCTGTGCTTGTAGCCGATGGGTAATATCAGTCTATAGGTGATCTATAGGTGTCTGTATTCAGGCTAAGTAGGACCTTTGTTAATGCTATGACTTTAGTGCAAAGTCTGAAACAAACAGAATAGACATTGTCCACATCCCAAATGGCAACCTGTTCCCTATTAAGTGCACTACCTTTGACCTGGGCCCATAGGGATGCAGCCATTAAGTAGCCCTATACCCTCTATCAATGATATAAACTCTACCAGATAATGTTTAATTTTTATTTAATGCTAGACGGCTGGAGTATGTCCACTGCTGAGATCGGAGAGTGGATGGGCAACCCGCCGTGTGTGTGTGTGTGTGTGTGTGTGTGTGTGTGTGTGTGTGTGTGTGTGTGTGTGTGTGTGTGTGTGTGCGTGTGTGTGTGTGTGTGTGTGAGTGCTTGCGGGCGTGTCCGTGTGACCTGCTGTGAGAGAGGCTTTTTACAAGAGTGCCTCAAATCGATCAGTAGAGGGATGAATGAACGAAGGGGGTCGAGGTCACCGGTTCATCTTTCTTTCATGAGATATAGTTCTAATGCATTTTCAAAAAACCTTCCCATTCGTGTCCCCTCACGTCTGGCTGGGCCTTTCAGGCAGCAAATGGCCCTAAAGGTAGCATAATCTGCTGGTTACTGTCTGGTAGCATTATCTGCCGTTGTTTGTTGCTGCGGTGATTAGCGGGGGAGGACACCATCAAGGTGGAACAGTGGGGGTCGACCTGAGGTTCTTCTTGTAGGAGGAATTGAAGAGGCTGTTCTAATGCATACACACACACAGTCAAGCACGCAGGCATATAGGGGATCAGCATGGGGGTAGAGCAGAAGTTATAGGAATTAAACAGGCAGTTCTAGCGGGCTGTTCTGTTCTTGAGAATTACCCACTGGGTTGGGTTTGTTGGAATGTGTAAAGTTCTAACTCTGGAAACATCCATCATGCTTATCTAACTCTGGAAACTTCCATCATGCTTATCTAACTCTGGAAACTTCCATCATGCTTATCATACTTTATCTGTTTCCAAGTTTAACTCTTAGTTCAGAGACACAAGAAAACAACAACAAGACCCTGCTCTCCCCCCAAACACGCACGCACGCACACACACACACACACACACACACACACACACACACACACACACACACACACACACACACACACACACACACACACACACGTGAGGAGGAAGTTTTCTCCTTCTGTTTTCTCCCTCTCAACACCTCATCATCACTTGACATTCCTTGATGTGAGGCGTCCAACTGTGGTTCACTGGGAGTGGGAAATAGATCAAAGTGAGCTGTAGAAGAAAAACGTGTGTGTGTGGGGGGGGGGGGTGTGGACACACCACCAACTGTATAGTATTTGAGGATGGCAGAGGTGTTGTGTGTGGCCCGAATGGCACCCTATGGGCCCTCGTCCAAATTAGTGCACTATGTAGGAAATAGGGTGCCATTCGGGACACAGCATTGTCTACTCCACTACACCTCTTGTGACCTCTTCAGGGGATATGTTACAGGGAAATACCTTCAGTGCAATACTTCTCTCTTTGTCTAGGTAACGGAGACTTGATCCGCTCCAGGCAGATATAAACACACACACACACACACACACACACACACACACACACACACACACACACACACCAGGTGGAAATCTATTCACAGAGCCGCCAACAATGCTTTATTCTCCCAGTGGTTAAAATTACATGCCTTTGTGGCCCTGTAATTTCTGCAATAATGCATAGAACAGTGGGAGAAGGACTTGATAAAGAATAGACAGTACAGTTGAAGTCAGAAGTTTACATACACCTTAGCCAAATACATTTAAACTCAGTTTTTCACAATTCCTGACATTTAATCCTAGTAAAAATGCCTGTCTTAGGTCATTTAGGATCACCACTTTATTTTAAGAATGTGAAATGTCAGAATAATAGTAGAGAGAATTACTTCTTTCAGGTTTTATTTCTTTCATCACATTCCCAGTGGGTTTAGAAGTTTACATACACTCAATTAGTATTTGGTAGCATTGCCTTTCAATTGTTTAACTTGGGTCAAACATTTCGGGTAGCCTTCCACAAGCTTCCCACAATAAGTTGTATGAATTTTGGCCCATTCCTCCTGACAGAGCTTGTGTAACTGAGTGAGGATTGTAGGCCTCCTTGCTCGCACACGCTTTTTCAGTTCTGCCCACAAATGTTCAATAGGATTGAGGTCAGGGCTTTGTGATGACCACTCCAATACCTTGTTGTCCTTAAGCCATTTTGCTTTGGAAGTATGCTTGGGGTCATTGTCCATTTGGAAGACGCATTTGTGACCAAGCTTTAACTTCCTGACTGATGTCTTGAGATGTTGCTTCAATATATCCACATAATTTTCCTTCCTCATCATGCGATCTATTTTGTGAAGTGCACCAGTCCCTCCTGCAGCAAAGCACCCCCACAGCATGATGCTGCCACCCCGGTGCATCATGGTTGGGATGGTGTTCTTCGGCTTGCAAGCACACCCTTTTTCCTCCAAACATAACGATGGTCATGATGGCCAAACATTATGGCCATTTCTCCAAAAAGTACGATCTTTGTCCCCATGTGCAGTTGCTAACCGTGGGGTTTTTGGAGCAGTGGCTTCTTCCTTGCTGAGTGGCCTTTCAGGTTATGTCGACATAGGACTCGTTTTACTGTGTATATAGATACTTTTGTACCTGTTTCCTCCAGCATCTTCACAAGGTCCTTTGCTGTTGTTCTGGGATTGATTTGCACTTTTCGCACCAAAGTACGTTCATCTCTAGAAGACAAAACACGTCTCCTTTCTGAGCGGTATGACAGCTGCGTGGTCCCATGGTGTTTATACTTGCATACTATTGTTTGTACAGATGAACGTGGTAACTTCAGGTGTTTGGAAATTGCTCCCAAGGATGAACCAGACTTGTGGAGGTCTACAATATTTTTTCTGAAGTCTTGGCTGATTTATTTGGTTTTCCCATGATGCAAAGAGTATTTGGATTGAGTGTGAAGGTAGGCCTTGAAATACATCCACACCTCCAAGTAACGTCAATTAGCCTATCAGAAGCTTCTAAAGCCATAACATCATTTTCTGGAATTTTCCAAGCTGTTTAAAGACACAGTCAACTTAGTGTATGTAAACTTCTGACCCGCTGGAATTACATTTTACATTACATTTTAGTCATTTAGCAGACGCTCTTATCCAGAGCAACTTACAGTTAGTGAGTGCATACATTTTTCATACTGGCCCCCCGTGGGAAACGAACCCACAACCCTGGCGTTGCAAGCGCCATACTCTACCAACTGAGCTACAGGGGACTTGGTTGAAAAACAAGTTTTAATGACTCCAACCTAAGTGTATGTAAACTTCCGAATTCAACTGTATATAATAGACATGTATGGGGGATCTACATTAATGTACTTCTTCTCTACTCCTTTTTTAATAAAGTTATTTATCACCTCCTCCAACCCAAACCCATTACCCTAAACCGGGTCCGTATCCCATTCCCAACCCTACCCCCAAACCTAAACCCTAAACTGGGTTCGTATCCTATACCCAACCCAACCCTACCCCCAAACCTAAACCCTAAACTGGGTTCATATCCTATACCCAACCTACCCCCAAACCTAAACCCTAAACTGGGTTCGTATCCTATACCCAACCCTACCCCCAAACCTAAACCCTAAACTGGGTTCGTATCCTATAGCCAACCAAACCCTACCCCCAAACCTAAACCCTAAACTGCGTTTGCATCATATACCCAACCAAACCCTACCCCCAAACCTAAACCCTAAATCGGGTCTGTATCCTATACCCAACCTACCCCCACTTTTATGTCAATATCTTCTTTATTCATTACATCTTTTAAACCCAATAAAGTTTGTTTTAATAAAAGTTTAGAACGACAAGAAAAGGTGAACTACAATGTGTGTGTGCCGTTCCACCATAAAGGATTCATCTATAACCTTTACTGAACAATCAACAGTTAGATCATCTACATTCAAACTTCAGTTACAGAGCTTGAGAGCGAAAATAATTCAGATGGTACAAGGTCAAATTTAAATAATTTAACCATAATGTCTAGATAACTTTTATAAGTTTGGATGAGTGCTCTTGAATAAACTGCTACGTATTCAACTGTGAATATTTTATATACCTATATACTTATTTATTTATTAACTGAAGGCCAATAAAAGAAAATAATACTTGACTTTTTCCACATTTTGTTACGTTACAGCCTTATTCTAAAATGGATTAAATAAATAAAAATCCTCAGCAATCTACTCACAATACCCCATAATGACAAAGCGAAAACAGGTTTTCAGATTTTTTGACAAATTTATAAAATATAAAAAACAGAAATACCTTATTTACATAAGTATTCAGACCCTTTGCTATGAGACTCGAATTTGAGCTCAGGTGCATCCTGTTTCCATTAATCATCCTTGAGATGTTTCTACAACTTGATTGGAGTCCACCTGTGGTAAATTCAATTGATTGGACATGATTTGGAAAGGCACACACCTGTCTATATAAGTTTCCATAGTTGACAGTACATGTCAGAGCAAAAAGCAAGCCATGAGGTCGAAGGAATTGTCCGTAGAGCTCCGAGACAGGAGTGTGTCAAGGCACATATCTGGGGAAGGGCACCAAAAAATGTCTGCAACATTGAAGGTCCACAAGAACACAGTGGCTTCCATCATTCTTAAATGGAAGAAATTTGGAACCACCAAGACTCTTCCTAGAGCTGGCCGCCCAGCCAAATTGAGCAATCATGAGAGAAGGGCCTTCGTCAGGGAGGTGACCAAGAACCCGATGGTCACTCTGACAGAGCTCTAGAGTTCCTCTGTGGAGATGGGAGAACCTTCCAGAAGGAGAACTATCTCTGCAGCACTCCACCAATCAGGCCTTTATGGTAGAGTGCCAGACAGAATCCACTCCTCAGTGAAAGGCACATGACAGCCCACTTGGAGTTTGCCAAAAGGCACCTAAAGACTCTCAGACCATGAGAAACTACATTCTCTGGTCTGATAAAACCAAGATTGAACTCCAGACGTGCCAAGCGTCACGTCTGGAGGAAACCTGGCACCATCCCTACAGTGAAGCATGGTTGTGGCAGCATCATGCTGTGGGGATGTTTTTCAGCGGCATGGACTGGGAGACTAGTCAGGATCGAGGGAAAGATGAACGGAGCAAAGTACAGAGAGATCCTTGATAAAAACCTGCTCCAGAGCGCTCAGGACCTCAGACTGGGGCGAAGGTTCACCTTCCAACAGGACAACGACCCTAAGCACACAGCCAAGACAACTCAGGAGTGGCTTTGGGACAAGTCTCTGAATGTCCTTGAGTGAACCAGCCAGAGCCCGGACTTGAACCCGATCGAACATCTCTGGAGAGACCTGAAAATAGCTGTGCAGTGACGCTCCCCATCCAACCTGACAGAGCTTGAGAGTATCTGCAGAGAAGAATGGGAGAAACTCCCCAAATACAAACCAAAGAAGACTAGAGGTTGTAATTGCTGCCAAAGGTGCTTCAACAAAGTACTAAGTAAAGGGTCTGAATTCTTATTGTGTGTAGATTGATGCGGAAAAAATACAATTTAATCAATTTTAGAATAAGGCTGTAACCTAACAAAATGTGGAAAAGGTCAAGGGGTCTGAATACTCCCCGAAGCACTATATACAGTGGGGGAAAAAAGTATTTAGTCAGCCACCAATTGTGCAAGTTCTCCCACTTAAAAAGATGAGAGAGGCCTGTAATATTCATCATAGGTACACGTCAACTATGACAGACAAAATGAGAAAAATAAATCCAGAAAATCACATTGTAGGATTTTTAATGAATTTATTTGCAAATTATGGTGAAAAATAAGTATTTGGTCACCTACAAACAAGCAAGATTTCTGGCTCTCACAGACCTGTAACTTCTTCTTTAAGAGGCTCCTCTGTCCTCCACTCGTTACCTGTATTAATGGCACCTGTTTGAACTTGTTATCAGTATAAAAGACACCTGTCCACAACCTCAAACAGTCACACTCCAAACTCCACTATGGCCAAGACCAAAGAGCTGTCAAAGGACACCAGAAACAAAAGTGTAGACCTGCACCAGGCTGGGAAGACTGAATCTGCAATAGGTAAGCAGCTTGGTTTGAAGAAATCAACTGTGGGAGCAATTATTAGGAAATGGAAGACATACAAGACCACTGAAAATCTCCCTCGATCTGGGGCTCTACGCAAGATCTCACCCCGTGGGGTCAAAATGATCACAAGAACGGTGAGCAAAAATCCCAGAACCACAGGGGGGGACCTAGTGAATGACCTGCAGAGAGCTGGGACCAAAGTAACAAAGCCTACCATCAGTAACACACTACGCCGCCAGGGACTCAAATCCTGCAGTGCCAGACGTGTCCCCCTGCTTAAGCCAGCACATGTCCAGGCCCGTCTGAAGTTTGCTAGAGTGCATTTGGATGATCCAGAAGAGGATTGGGAGAATGTCATATGGTCAGATGAAACCAAAATATAACTTTTTGGTAAAAACTCATCTCGTCGTGTTTGGAGGACAAAGAATGCTGAGTTGCATCCAAAGAACACCATACCTACTGTGAAGCATGGGGGTGGAAACATCATGCTTTGGGGCTGTTTTTCTGCAAAGGGACCAGGACGACTAATCCGTGTAAAGGAAAGAATGAATGGGGCCATGTATCGTGAGATTTTGAGTGAAAACCTTCCATCAGCAAGGGCATTGAAGATGAAACGTGGCTGGGTCTTTCAGCATGACAATGATCCCAAACACACCGCCCGGGCAACGAAGGAGCGGCTTTGTAAGAAGCATTTCAAGGTCCTGGAGTGGCCTAGCCAGACTCCAGATCTCAACCCCATAGAAAATCTTTGGAGGGAGTTGAAAGTCCGTGTTGCCCAGCGACAGCCCCAAAACATCACTGCTCTAGAGGAGATCTGCATGGAGGAATGGGCCAAAATACCAGCAACAGTGTGTGAAAACCTTGTGAAGACTTACAGCAAACATTTGACCTGTGTCATTGCCAACAAAGGGTATATAACAAAGTATTGAGAAACTTTTGTTATTGACCAAATACTTATTTTCCACCATAATTTGCAAATAAATTCATTTAAAATCCTACAATGTGATTTTCTGGAATTTCTTTTCTCATTTTGTCTGTCATAGTTGACGTGTACCTATGATGAAAATTACAGGCCTCTCTCATCTTTTTAAGTGGGAGAACTTGCACAATTGGTGGCTGACTAAATACTTTTTTCCCCCACTGTATATATATTTAAAATGATTAGCCTTGTACCACCTGTACAGTATGTTTGGGTGAATCAACAATTCAATTTTCTCAAATTTTCTCCCTAGTGGTGAGTGCTAATGTCTTATAAATATGACTATACATCTTTCAAATAAGGTTTTAGCTATTCCCAACTCCCTTGGGTACCAGTTGGTTGCCATTAGCGACGCATGGTCACTGGTACAATCTTACAAAACATGATTATAACTAAACGGAAAAAACTGTTCTCTAAAACTGTTTTTCTAAGGACTGTTTTCCTCCGTCATTACTCAGGAAGAGAGAGAGAGAGAGAGATGACCCCTGCATTGCTATTCTCTCCACTGTGAGTCATTTGCATATTCTATGATTCCGTTTCTCTTTTATTATTATGGCCATTAGTTATAATAATCTAAGAGATTAACTGATAGCTGTGTGACACCCACACACACGCACGCGCACACACACGCATATGCATATGTGAACAGTCTCACACACACACACATACATACACACACACACCGTGTTCATTTGTTCTCCAGAGGGCCATGTGCAGAAAAGCCCACGATTGAACATTTTCCTTTATAATGCTGGGTCAAATCACAAAAGTCACGATGCTAAACCTTGCTGAACACTTATAGAAGCCATATACATTTACATGTAAAGTGGTTCCATTCAGATGTAGGATCTTCATTTTAGCCAGTTTGCTACAGCAGAAAAATATTTCTGCAGCAACAGGAAATGTGAATTATTGTGTGGATTATAATTTATGAAAATGTTTGTAGGGGTTGATACATTTTTCTTAAGTGAAAATCAAGTCTGAAATTTCAAAGTGGAAATTACAAACTTCAGAAATCTTTTTAAACCTCAAATACACGACAAGTTTTATATGTCCTGCATTGCAGGAAAGTTCTCCTGCAACAGGGTGATCAAATTAAGATCCAACACCTGTAGGAAAGGCGAAAGGTTAATAGTAGTGGGGAATATGAGTTATATTTCATGATCTCTCTTGTAGGGACAGTATGTGCAAAAGGCATCAGTCAACATGGAAGTGAAGATATACCAGTCAGTTATGCTTTTAACCCTGCGCGTGCTTGCTTCTTCAATATAGCTACTTCAGGGAAGATAATATATACCATTTAAGCAGATGCTTTTATCCAACAGTGAGTGCATTATCGTAGAAGGAATATCTTTATGAAGGCCATATGTTTCTCAAACAGCATCATAAATGAACACGACAGACAGCATTCACCTCAAAGGACCTATGAACATAACACAAGTTACTATCTGTGGGGTTGCTATCTAAACAGCCATTCTGCTGTTTTTATGCCATTTCCTTTTCATTATTTGCTGTCGTGCTATAGATCGAATAGATAGATAGATGGATAATAGATAGAAGAAGCTAAACAGTATGGAGTCCCCACAGTCATTGTAGCCTATGGATAATCACACTGAGGAAGAATGTTGAGAAAAGACAACACTACTCAGTTAATCAAATGAAACCTTGAAGTTAGTTTTATGAGTCTAGGAAACCTGGAGAGGGGTGTTCTTTGCTTCCAGCCGAGTCTAGCTCACAATTATCATTCTTCTCTCTGTACAGAGAGGGGACTTCTGGGAGATGGTTTCCATGGCGATGGGATGAATGCGACAAGGAAGAGGAGACTTAATATGACAATATTTAAGCCGCAATATCCCAGAGACCCATAACTAGGGTTGATAAAGGAGGGTATATCACTGGAAACTTTCAAAGTTTAGCACTAAACTACCAGAAATGTGGTATCTTTCAAGGATTTTATGTAATCTATCACAACACATCTAGTGGCCCTTTTGGTACTTCAGATTGTCACAGGTGTGTAATTATGTGTGGCCTTATCAAATCAAATCAAAAAATCAAATCAAATGTATTGGTCACATACACATGGTTAGCAGATGTTATTGCGAGTGTAGCGAAATGCTTGTGCTTCTAGTTCCGACAGTGCAGCAATATCTAGTAAGTAATATCTAACAGTTCCACAACAAAAACCTAATACACACAAATCTAAGTAAAGGAATGGAATAAGAATATATAAATATATGGATGAGCAATGTCATTATCAGAGTGGCACAGGCTAAGATGCAATAGATAGTACAGTGAGGGAAAAAAGTATTTGATCCCCTGCTGATTTTGTACGTTTGCCCACTGACAAAGACATGATCAGTCTATAATTGTAATGGTAGGTTAATTTGAACAGTGAGAGACAGAATAACAACTAAAAAATCCAGAAAAACGCATGTCAAAAATGTTTTAAATTGATTTGCATTTTAATGAGGGAAATAAGTATTTGACCCCTCTGCAAAACGTGACTTAGTACTTGGTGGCAATACCCTTGTTGGCAATCACAGAGGTCAGGCGTTTCTTGTAGTTGGCCACCAGGTTTGCACACATCTCAGGAGGAATTTTGTTCCACTCCTCTTTGCAGATCTTCTCCAAGTCATTAAGGTTTCGAGGCTGACGTTTGGCAAATCGAACCTTCAGCTCCCTCCACAGATTTTCTATGGGATTAAGGTCTGGAGACTGGCTAGGCCACTCCAGGACCTTAATGTGCTTCTTTTTGAGCCACTCCTTTGTTGCCTTGGCTGTGTGTTTTGGGTCATTTTCATGCTGGAATACCCACCCACAACCCATTTTCAATGCCCTGGCTGAGGGAAGGAGGTTCTCACCCAAGATTTGACGGTACATGGCCCCGTCCATCGTCCCTTTGATGCGGTGAAGTTGTCCTGTCCCCTTAGCAGAAAAACACCCCCAAAGCATAATGTTTCCACCTCCATGTTTGATGGTGGGGATGGTGTTCTTGGGGTCAT
The DNA here is from genome assembly GCF_964263955.1 of Coregonus lavaretus. Classification (NCBI taxonomy): domain Eukaryota; kingdom Metazoa; phylum Chordata; class Actinopteri; order Salmoniformes; family Salmonidae; genus Coregonus; species Coregonus lavaretus. Next base: position 183,684 of record NW_028158491.1, on the reverse strand, counting down.
AGGCAGCATTCCTCCTCCTCCAAACACGGCGAGTTGAGTTGATGCCAAAGAGCTCGATTTTGGTCTCATCTGACCACAACACTTTCACCCAGTTCTCATCTGAATCATTCAGATGTTCATTGGAAAACTTCAGACGGGCATGTATATGTGCTTTCTTGAGCAGGGGGGCCTTGCGGGCGCTGCAGGATTTCAGTCCTTCACAGCATAGTGTGTTACCAATTGTTTTCTTGGTGACCATGGTCCCAGCTTCCTTGAGATCATTGACAAGATCCTCCCGTGTAGTTCTGGGCTGATTCCTCACCGTTCTCATGATCATTGCAACTCCAGGAGGTGAGATCTTGCATGGAGCCCCAGGCTGAGGGAGATTGACAGTTCAATGTGTCAAATCAGAGGGCATGTTGTCTGGACCTATGGCAGTCTCTATGTGGGTGCCATAGGGTTCAATTCTTGGGCCGACTCTTTTCTCAGTGTATATCAATGATGTCGCTCTTGCTGCTGGTGACTCTCAGATCCACCTCTACGCAGACGACACCATTTGGTATGCATCTGGCCCTTCATTGGACAATGTGTTAACAAACCTCCAAACGAGCTTCAATGCCATACAACACTCCTTCCGTTGCCTCCAACTGCTCTTAAACACTAGTAAAACTAAATGCATGCTCTTCAATCGAACGCTGCTGGCACCTGCCCACCCGACTAGAATCACTACTCTCGGCGGGTCTGACCTAGAGTATGTGGGCAACTACAAATACCTAGGTGCTGCCAAACATGCCCTCGTAAAACTGACTATCCTACCGATCCTTGACTTCGGCGATGTCATTTACAAAATAGCCTCCAACACTCTACTCAGCAAATTGGATGTAGTCTATCACAGTGCCATCCGTTTTGTCACCAAAGCCCCATATACTACCCACCACTGTGACCTGTACGCTATTGTTGGCTGGTCCTCACTACATATTCGTCGCCAAACCCACTGGCTCCAGGCCATCTATAAATCACTGCTAGGCAAATCCCCGCCTTATCTTAGCTCATTGGTCACCATAGCAACACCCACCCGTAGTATGCGCTCCAGCAGGTATATCTCACTGGTCATCCCCAAAGCCAACACCTCCTTTGGCCGCCATTCCTTCCACTTCTCTGCTGCCAATGACTGGAACGAATTGCAAAAATCTCTGAAGCTGGAGACACTTATCTCCCTCACTAACTTTAAGCATCAGTTGTCAGAGCACCTTACCGATCACTGCACCTGTACATAGCCCATCTGAAATTAGCCCACCCAACTACCTCATCCCCATATTGTTATTTATTTTGCTCATTTGCACCCCAGTATCTCTATTTGCACATCATCTCTTGCACATCTATCATTCCAGTGTTAATACTAATTGTAATTATTTTGCACTATAGCCTATTTATTGCCTTACCTCCATAACTTGCTACATTTGCACACACTGTATATATATATATTCTGTTGTATTTTTGACTTTATGTTTTGTTTTACCCCATATATGTTGTTGTTTTTATCGCACTGCTTTGCTTTATCTTGGCCAGGTCGCAGTTGTAAATGAGAACTTGTTCTCAACTGGCTTTCCTGGTTAAATAAAGGTTAAATAAAATAAGAAAAATATTAAAGTGGCAGTATTAAAGTGACTAGTGTTCCATTTATTAAAGTGGCCAGTGATTACATGTAATATATATAAAATAATTGAATAAGATGATAAAAAAAGAAAAAAAAGAATGACAAAGCTGTAAAACATTATCCTAAATATATACCATCAACTTGGTGACGATGGGTGTTTAATTTGAGGGTTTCAGCATGAAATATCCTTAATATTTTTTGTCACAAACTGTTTTTTACAAACTTTTTGATTTTTTTTACTATATCAATATGCATTTGTTGCCAATGTTTTGGAGTCAAACTGGTGGCAGTTGTGGAAAAAGTAAATAGTTGGAAGAGTTGCGGAGTTAATTTAAAATAAGGTCATTGTTGAATAGATGCTTTTTTCCCATTAATTATGCTATTTTCTGTGGAACTGTATGATCTATCTACTTGAAAATCATGGACAATATGGACACAGATATAATAAATGAATACTATATATGAATGTACAGTACCAGTCAAAAGTCTGGACACACCTACTCATTCAAGGGTTTTTCTTTATTTCTAGTATTTCTACATTGTAGAAGAATAGTGAAGACATCAGAACTATGAAATAACACATATGGAATCATGTAGTAACCAAAACAAATGATAGTCTCAGTAAGCGCAAACCAGATGGGATGGCGTATCGCTGCAGAATGCAGGCAAGTGTGCCTTGAATTCTAAATAAATCACTGACAGTGTCACCAGTAAAGCACCCCCACACCATCACACCTCCTCCATGCTTTACGGTGGGAACCACACATGCGGAGATCCTCCGTTCACCTTCTCTGCGTCTCACAAAGACACGGCGGTTGGAACCAAAAATCTCACATTTGGACTCATCAGACCAAAGGACAGTTTTCCAACGGTCTAATATCCATTGCTTGTGTTTATTGGCCCAAGCAAGTCTCTTCTTCTTATTGGTGTCCTTTAGTAGAGCCTTCTTTGCAGCAATTCGACCATGAAGGCCTGATTCACGCAGTCTCCTCTGAACAGTTGATGTTGAGATGTGTCTGTTACTTGAACTCTGTGAAGCATTTATTTGGGCTGCAATCTGAGGTGCAGTTAATTGCAGATTTCTGAGGCTGGTAACTCTAATGAACTTATCCTCTGCAGCAGAGGTAACTCTGGGTCTTCCTTTCCTGTGGCGGTCCTCATGAGAGCCAGTTCCATCATAGCGCTTGATTGTTTTTGCGACTGCACTTGAAGAAACTTTCAAAGTTCTTTAAATGTTCCGTACTGACTGACCTTCATGTATATATTTTGATTTGTTTAACCATGTTTTGGTTACTACATGATTCCATATGTGTTATTTCATAGTTTTGATGTCTTCACTATTATTCTACAATTTAGAAAATAGTACAAATAAAGAAAAACACTTGAATGAGTAGGTGTGTCCCAACTTTTGACTGGTACTGTATATATTTTTGCTATTCAATTATAAATTACCAAAGTTACGATAGATTGCCATACATTTTCTGTTAATTACCATTACTGAAGATACCCATGGGGAGGGGTCACACTTGGACAATCAGAGAGGGGGCTTACTATTGTGGCCCAAGTGGCACAAAATAATCAATAATTGTGTCTCAGGTGAAGAGGGTGGATCTGATCTCCATCACCTAGGACTTAACATAGATTAAATAGATTAATCAAATCTCACATTGTTGTTAACTTTTTCTCAATCTTGCATGCTTTCTCAAATGGCAGTAACTGTATATGCATTCGTAAATCAGGTCCTTTCTTGAGTTGGGCTCTGGGATGTATCAACCATTGAGCATCTGATCTTGTGGCTGGTTGGAGAGGGGGGGGGTTGAGTGTGTGAGCGTGTGTGTGTGGGTGTGTGTGTGTGTGAGTTTGTAGAGGGGGGGGGGGGGGGGGGGGGGGGGTTGGATCGCAGTGGTTGTTTGCTGAAGTGGTAGTTGCTTGTTAAAAATGTAATGTAATACAATGGCAATTTGGGTTATAGGTTAAAATCGTACGCATGAATGCCGACATTATTACGCACATTAATTGATAATGATGGAAAATAAGATATGCAAGATATTTGAATAGATATATTTTTAAATAGCTGTATAAATATATTGAGTTGAGAGCATTGGAAATGCTTTTGGCAGTTGACCTGCTTCTGTTTTGTGGGTGGCACTATGTGATGTTTTCGATGGATGGGTCCTGGCCCCTCGGGAGCATAGGGATCCAGGGGGACAGGGGTGGTATGTTGATCACTGAGATGACGGCCCAACTTGGGAAGGGGAGGGGTTTTAGCGGGGGAATTAGTGGAGAACAATTGGAGGGTTATTTAGTAACATTGCAAATATCATGGTATAGCTAAATGGACACTCAATCACTATGGTATTTTCTATTGGTAAATTAACAAACATATATGATGACAAATAGATTTGAAACTTTTATCTCATTATGGTATGTGGTGAAATAAGTATAGAAAGTTATAATTGTAATGGCTTAGCAGATAATAACAAAAGAAGAACAATATTTACATGGCTCAAAGAGAAGGAATATAATATCTATTGTTTACAGGAAACCCATTCAACAATTCTAGATGAAATTGAATGAATGGGGGGGGGGGGGCTAAGAAACTCAAAAGGGGTGATGATATTCATTAACAGTAATTTCGATCCGAATGTGCAAATTGTCCAAACAGATACGCAAGGTAGATGGATTATTTTAAATATGTTTTGGACCATAAACAAATATGGCTCATTAACCTTTACGGAACAAATAATGATGAGCCACACTTCTTTGAAAATATATATAATAAATTATAGACCTTGCAAGCAATTCAAGACTCTATTATTATGGTGGGAGATTATAATACCATTTTAAATAGCTCAATTTTTATTTTTATTTTTTATTTTTTTTATTTCACCTTTATTTAACCAGGTAAGCCAGTTGAGAACAGGTTCTCATTTACAACTGCGACCTGGCCAAGACAAAGCAAAGTAGTGCAACAAAAACAACACAGAGTTACATATGGGGTAAAAAAAAACAAAGTCAGAAATACAACAGAAAATATATATACAGTGTGTGCAAATGTAGCAAGTTATGGAGGTAAGGCAATAAATAGGCTATAGTGCAGAATAATTACAATAGTATTAACACTGGAATGCTAGATGTGCAAGAGATTATGTGCAAATAGAGATACTGGGGTGCAAAAGAGCAAATTAAATAACAATATAGGGATGAGGTAGTTGGGTGGGCTAAATTCAGATGGGCTGTGTACAGGTGCAGTGATCGGTAAGGTGCTCTGACAACTGATGCTTAAAGTTATTGAGGGAGATAAGAGTCTCCAGCTTCAGAGATTTTTGCAATTCGTTCCAGTCATTGGCAGCAGAGAACTGGAAGGAATGGCGGCCAAAGGAGGTGTTGGCTTTGGGAATGACCAGTGAGATATACCTGCTGGAGCGCAGACTACGGGTGGGTGCTGCTATGGTGACCAATGAGCTAAGATAAGGCGGGGATTTGCCTAGCAGTGATCTATAGATGGCCTGGAGCCAGTGGGTTTGACGACGAACATGTAGTGAGGACCAGCCAACAAGAGCGTACAGGTCACAGTGGTGGGTAGTGTATGGGGCTTTGGAGACAAAACGGATGGCACTGTGATAGACTACATCCAATTTGCTGAGTAGAGTGTTGGAGGCTATTTTATAAATGACATCGCCGAAGTCAAGGATCGGTAGGATAGTCAGTTTTACGAGGGCATGTTTGGCAGCATGAGTGAAGGAGGCTTTGTTGCGAAATAGGAAGCCGATTCTAGATTTAACTTTGGATTGGAGATTCTTTATGTGAGTCTGGAAGTTGAGTTTACAGTCTAACCAGACACCTAGATATTTGTAGTTGTCCACATACTCTAGGTCAGACCCGTCGAGAGTGGTGATTCTAGTCGGGTGGGCGGGTGCTAGCAGTGTTCGATTGAAAAGCATGCATTTAGTTTTACTAGTGTTTAAGAGCAGTTGAAGGCTACTGAAGGATTGTTGTATGGCATTGAAGCTCGTTTGGAGGTTTGTTAACACAGTGTCCAATGAAGGGCCAGATGTATACAAAATGGTGTCGTCTGCGTAGAGGTGGATCTGAGAGTCACCAGCAGCAAGAGCGACATCATTGATATACACAGAGAAAAGTGTCGGCCCAAGAATTGAACCCTGTGGCACCCCCATAGAGACCGCCATAGGTCCAGACAACAGGCCCTCCGATTTGACACACTGAACTCTATCTGAGAAGTAGTTGGTGAGGTAGATGGATCGTAAAGGAAATCACACTACAAACAATCACCCTCATGCTCTTAAGGAAATCGTGAATGTCATGGACACATTAGAACTAGTAGATATATGGAGGCTTAAATATCCTGATCTAGTGAGATATACATGGCGGAGACTCAATCAAGCTAGTCGTCTTGACTACTTTCTTATGTCATTCTCGTTGGCACCAAAAGTTAAAAAAGTGTTGATAGGGGACAGAATGCGATCGCACCATCATATAATTGCCATATACATTCCTCTTACTGAATTTCCACGTGAGCGAGGTTATTGGAAATGTAATCAAAGCCTATTGGATGATATCTTGTTTTTAACTAGGACAGAGGAATTTATAACTGATTTTTTCTGACATAACATAGGTACAGCAAATCCCCTTATTGTATGGGATACCTTTAAATGTGCCTTTAGAGGCCATGTAATTCAGTACTCATCTCGAAAACAAAAGCAATTTAGGTCAAAAGAGTCCACACTAACAAAGGAAATAGAAGGTCTAACAGAACAGATAGATAGCAATAAAAACTGTAACATAGAGGCTCAGGATAAATTAGAGGAAAAACAAAAAGAAATTGAGAAACTTATTCAAGAAAGATCAAGTGTAATATATTATAAAAATAAAGCAAACTGGATGGAATATGGGGAAAAATGCACCAAATTATTTTTTTATCTTCAACATACAGTGGGGAGAACAAGTATTTGATACACTGCCGATTTTGCAGGTTTTCCTACTTACAAAGCATATAGAGGTCTGTCATTTTTATCATAGGTACACTTCAACTGTGAGAGACGGAATCTATAACAAAAATCCAGAAAATCACATTGTATGATTTTTAAGTAATTAATATGCATTTTATTGCATGACATAAGTATTTGATCACCTAACCAGTAAGAATTCCGGCTCTCACAGACCTGTTAGTTTTTCTTTAAGAAGCCCTCCTGTTCTCCACTCATTACCTGTATTAACTGCACCTGTTTGAACTCGTTACCTGTATAAAAGACACCTGTCCACACACTCAATCAAACAGACTCCAACCTCTCCACAATGGCCAAGACCAGAGAGCTGTGTAAGGACATCAGGGATAAAATTGTAGACCTGCACAAGGCTGGGATGGGCTACAGGACAATAGGCAAGCAGCTTGGTGAGAAGGCAACAACTGTTGGCACAATTATTAGAAAATGGAAGAAGTTCAAGATGACGGTCAATCATGTAGTAACCAAAACAGTGTTAAACTTATCAAAATATATTTTAGATTTTAGATTCTTCAAAGTAGCCACCCTTTGCCTTGATGACAGCTTTGCACACTCTTGGTATTCTCTCAACCAGCTTCATGAGGTAGTCACCTGGAATGCTTTTCCAACAGTCTTGAAGGAGTTCCCACATATGCTGAGCACTTGTTGGCTGCTTTTTCTTCACTCTGCGGTCCAACTCATCCCAAACCATCTCAGTTGGGTTCAGGTCGGGTGATTGTGGAGGCCAGGTCATCTGATGCAGCACTCCATCACTCTGCTTCTTGGTCAAATAGCCCTTACACAGCCTGGAGGTGTGTTTTGGGTCATTGTCATGTTGAAAAACAAATGATAGTCCCAGTAAGCGCAAACCAGATGGGATGGCGTATCGCTGCAGAATTCTGTGGTAGCCATCAGTGGCGGCTACTGAAAAAATTCTCAGGAGGGGCAATTTTTCTGATGATTTAGGTGACCTACACACATTTTAAAAAAGATATGTCCAGCAACAACATGAAGACAGGGGCAGCATATAAGTCAATACCAGAAGCATTTATTGACTGATCTGGGGAGATGGATTCCAGTTTCTGTGACAGATTATAAATAATCTCTGATGCCTTTGTTATATTAGCTTTTGGTTGAATGTACTGTCGTAGTAAATATATAATGTTATAGCTTGGTCTGACTAAAATCTTGTGCATGACCCATTTTGTGTTGGGCGTTTGTTTTCAATCAATGCTGTTCCTATCCTATAACAATGGACAAAAGAGTCCTATCTTGTCAGCCTTGTCAGCAGGTGGCCAAGGACAACACCCACGCCATAGGTCTCTCAGTTCTTCCAACTCACGAGTTCTTGCTCTGAGGACACACACACACACACACACACACACACACACATCATCACTGATAACACACACACACACACACATCATCACTGTTAAACACACACACACACACACACACAAAAATCCCCTCTCTTTAGGCTGAACATTTGAAGACAGAGAACCCGACTCAGAGCCAATGCAACAGTGGAGGGGACCTCGCCCAACTCATCAGGACCAATCAGAAGATCAGAACTACTAGATTCAACCTACATCATTTATTGTATAAAATGTCTGCACACAATGTTTTCGGGGCTCTCTTCAGATAGCTCCCTAAGAGTTTGACGAACGAGTCCGTGCACGCGATTCCAGATATCTTTACCTCTGAATAAACTGCCTTTATTATACCATATCCACCCTGTCCAAAGTCTCTACTTGGTCTCAGTTCTCCAGTAAACTTGTGATTATCAACAGTACACAACGGTAACAAACAATTGGGGGAACTCACGGGGCAGATAGTAAGGTCGCAGTGACACAGAAAGCAGTTCAATGTCGGGGGTACAGAGTCGCTCTCTTACCAGGATCGATCTGTGACTGTCAGATCGCGGTCCGCTCTGACCAGGGTGAAGCCGGCCGGCTCCACTTCTCCGGGACTCTGTCATCCAGCCAAGTCTCCCAGCTGTATTGGATTCCGCTGCCAGCAGCGTTTTCATTATTTAGTCCGTTCGTAGCGGGTATGTACACGATCAACAAGATCAGTCCAAAACCCACCACTGGAAATCCATGGTTGGCAGAATGTTTGTAAACTAAGTGTACAAATTAAAAACATAAAATAACGCCACTAAGTGTACAAATTAAAAACATAAGATAACGCCACACTGCAGGTCGCAACAGAGACGCTGCTAGCCGCTATTTGCTTAGTTACGTTCATGGTTACGTCACGTATGACGAAAGCGCGTAAGTGCAAGCCCACAGACACCCATAGAGATTGTATTGAAAGCTTTGAAATTTGAAAAAAATTGATTTTACATGACAGGCTATGAGAGACTTCTGGGCGATTTTCAACCTGACTGAAATCGCCCCAAAAACGGGCGGGGCCATTTGAAGCACGACTTTAGCCTGATTTGACATTTAGTGGCAGTCAGATCAGATTACAACACTGATAACTACTGTTGCCGTGATATAATTGATTAGAAAAAAAATCCCTTCCTTTTCCCGTTTGGCAGTGCGTCGCCCATATCGCCCTATTGAACAGGCCGTCCCTGGTAGCCATGCTGGTTAAGTGTGCCTTGAATTCTAAATAAATCACTGACAGTTTCACCAGTAAAGTACCCCCAAACCATCACACATCCTCCATGCTTTACGTGGGAACCACACATGCGTAGATCATCCGTTCACCTTCTCTGCGTCTCACAAAGACACGGCGGTTGGAACCAAAAATCTCAAATTTGGACTCATCAGACCAAAGGACAGATTTCCACCGCTAATGTCCATTGCTTGTGTTTCTTGGCCCAAGCAAGTCTCTTCTTCTTATTGGTGTACTTTAGTAGAGCCTTCTTTGCAGCAATTCGACCATGAAGGCCTGATTCACGCAGTCTCCTCTGAACAGTTGATGTTGAGATGTGTCTGTTACTGTTATGATTTAACTGGATAAGAACCCAAATGCAGACAAGTACACCAAGCCAGAGAAGTTAACAGGTTTATTTACAATGTTCAAAGTCCAGGTTTCCAAATATAGGGGAAGAGCAAGTCCAGGTTACAGGGAGGGTAACAGATCCAGATCAGGGCAGGTGTGGTACCGTAATGTCCTAGTGTCTGTGGTGAGTCCAAAAGAGAGGTCCGGTAGTGGAGAGCAGGATGGTGGTGGCAGGAGTGAAGCGGAGGCAGGAGTCAGGTTCCAAATATCTGTGGCACAGGAGAAAAAGTAAATAGAACAGGCCAAAAACACAAAGAGCAAAAATAACCAGGTTGAGTCGGCAGCGAGACTAACATGGTCGTCTTGACTATGATCTGACGATGAGTGGTAAGTTTGACCGGGTCTTAAAGGCTGAGGTGATTATGGTGAATGAGCTGCAGCTGGAACCCTGACTCCCGCACACCAGACTTCACTCCTGCAATCAAGGACAGACAGAGGGGAGGGAGAGAGCAGAGAGAGCTACCTAGCAGCAGTAGGCCTAACAGTTACTTGAACTCTGTGAAGCATTTATTTGGGCTGCAATCTGAGGTGCTGTTAATTGCCGATTTCTGAGGCTGGTAACTCTAATGAACTTATCCTCTGCAGCAGAGGTAACTCTGGGTCTTCCTTTCCTGTGGCGGTCCTCATGAGAGCCAGTTCCATCATAGCGCTTGATGGTTTTTGCGACTGCACTTGAAGAAACTTTCAAAGTTCTTTAAATGTTCCGTACTGACTGACCTTCATGTATATATTTTGATTTGTTTAACCATTTTTTGGTTACTACATGATTCCATATGTGGTATTTCATAGTTTTGATGTCTTCACTATTATTCTACAATGTAGAAAATAGTACAAATGAAGAAAAACCCTTGAATGAGTAGGTGTGTCCAAACGTTTGACTGGTACTGTATATATTTTTGCTATTCAAGTATAAATTACCAAAGTTACGATAGATTGCCATACATTTTCTGTTAATTACCAACATTACTGAAGATACCCATGGGGAGGGGGTCACACTCGGACAATCAGAGAGGAGGCTTACTATTGTGGCCCAAGTGGCACAAAATAATCAAAGGTATGACTGCACGGAGATGCTTGGGAAAATGGTTACAACGGGGGACCAGAGTGTTTGTGTCTCAGGTGAAGAGGGTGGATCTGATCTCCATCACCTAGGACTTAACATAGATTAAATAGATTAATCAAATCTCACATTGTTGTTAACTTTTTCTCAATCTTGCATGCTTTCTCAAATGGCTGTAACTGTATATGCATTCGTAAATCAGGTCCTTTCTTGAGTTGGGCTCTGGGATGTATCAACCATTGAGCATCTGATCTTGTGGCTGGTTGTAGAGGGGGGGGGGGGGGGGGGTTGAGTGTGTGAGCGTGTGTGTGTGGGTGTGTGTGTGTGTGAGTATGTGTCCAGCATCTGTTGCGGGGGTGGTTGCTTGTTAAAAATGTAATGTAATACAATGGCAATTTGGGTTATAGGTTAAAATCGTACGCATGAATGCCAACATTATTACGCACATTAATTGATAATGATGGAAAATAAGATATGCAAGATATTTGAATAGATATTTTTTTAAATAGCTATATAAATATATTGAGGTGAGAGCATTGGAAATGCTTTTGGCAGTTGACCTGCTTCTGTTTTGTGGGTGGCACTATGTGATGTTTTCGATGGATGGGTCCTGGCCCCTCGGGAGCATAGGGATCCAGGGGGACAGGGGTGGTATGTTGATCACTGAGATGACGGCCCAACTTGGGAAGGGGAGGGGTTTTAGCGGGGGAATTAGTGGAGAACAATTGGAGGGTTATTTAGTAACATTGCAAATATCATGGTATAGCTAAATGGACACTCAATCACTATGGTATTTTCTATTGGTAAATTTACAAACATATATAATGACAAATAGATTTGAAACTTTTATCTCATTATGGTATGTGGTGAAATAAGTATAGAAAGTTATAATTGTAATGGCTTAGCAGATAATAACAAAAGAAGAACAATATTTACATGGCTCAAAGAGAAGGGATATAATATCTATTGTTTACAGGAAACCCATTCAACAATTCTAGATGAAGTTGCGTGGAAAAACGAATTGGGGGGGGGGGGGGCAAAATATACTTCTCCCATGGGCTAATGAACTCAAAAGGGGTGATGATATTAAATAACAGTAATTTCGATCCGAATGTGCAAATTGTCCAAACAGATACGCAAGGTAGATGGATTATTTTAAATATGTTATTGGACCATAAACAAATATGGCTCATTAACCTTTACGGAACAAATAATGATGATCCACACTTCTTTGAAAATATATATAATAAATTATCGACCTTGCAAGCAATTCAAGACTCTATTATTATGGTGGGAGATTATAATACCGTTTTAAATAGCTCAATGGATCGTAAAGGAAATCACACTACAAACAATCCCCCTCATGCTCTTAAGGAAATCGTGAATGTCATGGATACATTAGAACTAGTAGATATATGGAGGCTTAAATATCCTGATCTAGTGAGATATACATGGCGGAGACTCAATCAAGCTAGTCGTCTTGACTACTTTCTTATGTCATTCTCGTTGGCACCAAAAGTTTAAAAAGTGTTGATAGGGGACAGAATGGGGTCGCACCATCATATAATTGCCATATACATTACTCTTACTGAATTTCCACGTGGGCGAGGTTATTGGAAATGTAATCAAAGCCTATTGGATGATAACTTGTTTTTAACTAGGACAGAGGAATTTATAACTGATTTTTTCCGACATAACATAGGTACAGCAAATCCCCTTATTGTATGGGATACCTTTAAATGTGCCTTTAGAGGCCATGTAATTCAGTACTCATCTCGAAAACAAAAGCAATTTAGGTCAAAAGAGTCCACACTAACAAAGGAAATAGAATGTCTAACAGAACAGATAGATAGCAATAAAAACTGTAACATAGAGGCTCAGAATAAATTAGAGGAAAAACAAAAAGAAATGGAGAAACTTATTCAAGAAAGATCAAGTGTAATATATTATAAAAATAAAGCAAACTGGATGGAATATGGGGAAAAATGCACCAAATTATTTTTTTATCTTCAACATAGGAATGCTACCAAAAATAATTTATTGAAACTGGTTACAAATGACGGAGTCACCCATGATTCACCAAATTATATTTTGAAGGAGGAAACAAAGTACTTTAAGCATATGTTTTCGTTTCAGTCGCCTCCATCTCCTCTAACTGAAGCAAATTGTAGAGATTTTTTTTCTATTGATAATGTAAAATTAACAGCCATACAGAAAGACTCATGTGTAGGTGAAATTACAGAGGAGGAACTTCTGGATGCAATTATAGACTATAAGTCCGGGAAAACTCCAGGGTTGGATGGCATACCAGTCGAGGTATACCAAACCTTTTTTGATATACTCAGAGGACCGTTATTAGCATGTTTTAACCACTCCTATGTAAATGGTAGATTATCAGACACTCAAGAAGAAGGCCTGATTTCATTATTACTGAAACAGGATACAAGTGGAAAATAGAAAGATCCAGTCCATTTAAAAAATTGGCAGCCCCTTACACTTCAGTTTTGTGATGCAAAAATTCTAGCAAAATGTATAGCGCATAGAATTAAAAAGGTATTGTCGGACATTATTCATTCTAATCAGACAGGTTTTTTACATGGGCGATACATTGGAGATAATATAAGGCAAGTACTGGAAACAATAGAACACTATGAAAAATCTGGGAAGCCAGGCCTACTATTCATAGCAGACTTCGAAAAGGCATTTGATAAAGTAAGACTGGGGTTTATATATAAATGCCTGGAGCATTTCAATTTTGGACAATCTCTTATAAATTGGGTTAAAATCATGTATAGTAACCCTAGGTGTAAAATAGTAAATAATGGCTATTTCTCAGAAAGTTTTAAACTGTCAAGAGGAGTGAAACAAGGTTGTCCTCTATCGGCATATCTATTTATTATTGCCATCGAGATGTTAGCTATTAAAATCAGATCCAACAAAAATATCAAGGGATTAGAAATCCAGGGCTTAAAAACAAAGGTGTCATTGTACGCTGATGATTCATGTTTTCTTTTAAATCCACAACTTGAATCCCTCCACAGCCTCATAGAGGATCTAGATACATTTTCTAACCTCTCTGGATTACAACCAAATTATGATAAATGTACTATATTACGTATTGGATCACTAAAAAATAAAATGTTTACATTACCATGTAGTTTACCAATAAAATGGTCTGATGGCGATGTGGATATACTCGTAATACATATCCCAAATGAAATAAATGATTTCACTCCAAAAATGTTTTATAGAAAGTTAGCAAAAATAGATAAGATCTTGCTACCATGGAAAGGTAAATACCTGTCAATTTGTGGAAAAATCACACTGATTAACTCTTTAGTATTATCCCAGTTTACCTATTTGCTTATGGTCTTGCCTACGCCTAGCGAACAGTTTTTTAAATGATATGAGAAAAAATTATTCAATATTATTTGGAACGGCAAGCCAGACAAAATTAAACGGGCCTATTTATATAATTAATATGTCACGGTTTCGGCCGAGGCTGCTCCTCCTCCTGGTTCGGGCAGGCTTCGGCGGTCGTCGTCCCCGGAGTACTAGCTGCCACCGATCTATGTTTCATGTTCGTTTGGTTTTGTCTGGATGTTGTACACCTGTGTCTTGTTAGTCCTCGTTAGTGTCCTATTTAGTTCTCGTTGTGTGTGCTTGTCGTTGTGTGTGATTGCGCTTCTGTTTTCGTGTTTGGAGCTACATTTTCCCTCCAGTGTTTTGGAGAGGGTAGTTTGCACATGTTTGTGCGTCATTTGTTTTGTCGCCGGTGTGCGTCGTGTATTTTGCCTTCGGGCTTATTGTGCTTCTGTCATATATTATAATATATATTGCACTAAAGCCTTTGGACTGAGCCTCTGCGTCCTGCGCATGATTCCTACACCACACCCACCTTCAGCACGCCTTGACAGAATCACACACCTTAATGGAATCAGCAGGATCGGCAGTGACGCCTGTGTCGCTCGAGGAGCATCTCCGTGGGCAAGAGGACCAGATCAGACAACTGGAGACCGCTCTACAGGAGGTAATCAACACCATGCACCGATGGGAGGCCAGCAGGGTACCCACACCTCCACCTACCCTGTCCATCCCATCGGTCGGTCCACCAGTCCCAGGTTCGGAACCCAGGGGGATTCGGCTCTCGCTCCCGAGGGCGTATGACGGAACAGCTGCCGGGTGTCAGGGGTTCCTCCTGCAGGTGGAGCTCTACCTGGCCACTGTACACCCGGTGCCCTCGGGATACGAGAGCGTTTCCGCCCTCATCTCCTGTCTCACGGGCAAGGCGTTGGAGTGGGCTAACGCCGAGTGGAGGAAGATGGACGCCAACACCATCACCTACGCCGAGTTCTCCCGCCGCTTCAAGGCCGTGTTCGACCATCCACCTGAGGGCAAAGCGGCGGGGGAGCGTCTAGTCCATTTGAGACAGGGGAGGAGGAGCGCTCAGGTGTTCGCTCTAGAGTACCGGACTCTAGCGGCGGATGCAGGGTGGAATGAACGGGCTCTCATCGACCATTTTCGATGTAGCCTACGAGAGGACGTTCAACGTGAGTTGGCCTGCAGGGATACCCATCTTACCTTCGACCAGTTGGTCGATATGTCCATCCGTCTGGACACCCTGCTGGCCACCCGTGGACGTCCCGAGGGGAGTCCGTCCATTCCGCCCTCCGGCACCTCCGAGCCGAGCCCTATGGAGCTCGGGGGTGCCGGCGCTAGAGAACGGAGTAGGAAGAGCCCGAGGGGGCCTGTCTCCTGCACCAAGTGCGGTCGTGGAGGGCACACTACGGCCAGGTGCTGGGGAGGGTTCTCCGGGAGAGAAGACAACAGGCCACGCACTGGGGGGGCCTCCCAGGTGAGTAGACGTCCCACTTACCCAGAGCTTTCTGTTGCACACTTTTGTATACCTGTTTGTTTTCCACAGGTTGCACCTCATTCCCAGCATAAGTCGCTAGTAGATTCAGGCGCAGCTGGGAATTTTGTTGATCGTAAGTTTTGTTTTGAGTTAGGGATCCCTCTCCTACCTGTTGACAAACCTTTTCCCGTTCATGCCTTAGATAGCCGCCCGTTGGGGTCGGGGTTGATCAGGGAGATCACAGCGCCACTTCGGATGTGTGCGCAGGGGGGTCATGAGGAGACTATACAGTTGTATCTGATCGACTCTCCTGCGTACCCAGTGGTGCTGGGAATTCCCTGGTTAAGCACCCATAACCCTGCTATTTCGTGGCAACAGAGGGCTCTCGATGGGTGGTCTGCTCAGTGCGAGGGGCGATGTCTGGGTGTTTCCGTGGGGGCGACTTCGGTGGAAAGTCCAAACCAAGTGCCCGCACTGCACATTCCGCCTGAATATGGGGATTTAGCACTCGTGTTTAGCAAAACTAGGGCGACGCAGTTGCCTCCTCATAGACAGGGGGATTGTGCGATTGATCTCCAGGCAGGAGCAGCGCTCCCACGGAGCCATGTGTATCCTTTGTCTCAAGAGGAGAGAAAAGCTATGGAGACTTATATAGCCGAATCTTTGAGACAGGGATACATTCGGCCCTCCACTTCTCCCGCCTCCTCGAGCTTCTTTTTTGTGAAAAAGAAAGATGGAGGGTTGCGCCCGTGCATTGATTACCGTGGTCTCAATCAGATTACTGTGAAATACAGTTATCCACTCCCTCTGATTGCGACCATGACGGAGTCATTGCATGGAGCGCGGTTTTTCACAAAACTGGATCTCAGGAGCGCGTATAACTTGGTGCGCATTAGGGAGGGTGACGAATGGAAGACAGCGTTTAGTACCACGTCAGGTCATTTCGAATATCTCGTCATGCCATATGGGTTGATGAATGCTCCATCAGTCTTCCAATCCTTCGTAGATAACATTTTCCGGGATATGCAGGGACAAGGGGTGGTCGTGTACATTGATGACATTCTGGTGTACTCGTCTACCCGAGCCGAGCATATAACCCTGGTGCGTCGTGTATTGAGGAGGCTGTTGGAGCACGACCTATATGTCAAGGCAGAGAAATGTCTGTTTTTCCAGGAGTCGGTCTCCTTTTTGGGTTATCGGTTGTCCGCGTCAGGGGTGAGAATGGAGGTGGATCGTGTGTCCGCTGTGTGTAATTGGCAGACCCCAACTACTGTAAAAGAGGTGCAGCAGTTTTTGGGCTTTGCGAATTACTACCGGAGGTTTATCCGGGGTTTTGGACAGGTGGCAGCTCCCATCACGTCCCTTCTGAAGGGGGGTCCGGTGCGCCTGCAGTGGTCAGCCGATGCGGACAGGGCCTTTAGGAGACTGAAGGACTTGTTTACGTCGGCTCCGGTGCTAGCGCATCCGGATCCCGCATTACCCTTTCAGGTCGAGGTAGACGCGTCTGAGGCTGGTATAGGGGCCGTTCTCTCTCAACGGTCCGGCACGCCACCTAAACTCCGCCCCTGTGCTTTTTACTCAAAGAAGCTCAGCCCGGCGGAGCGTAACTATGACGTTGGGGACAGGGAGCTGTTAGCTGTAGTTCAAGCCCTTAAGGTGTGGAGGCATTGGCTTGAGGGGGCTCAACACCCTTTCCTCATTTTGACTGACCATCGGAACCTGGAGTACATCCGGGCAGCGAGGAGACTGAACCCTCGCCAGGCTCGATGGAGTATGTTTCTCACCAGGTTCGTATTTAAAATCACGTACATCCCTGGGTCCCAGAATGGTAAGGCGGATGCGCTGTCCCGGCGGTATGACACGGAGGAGAGGTCCGTTGAGCCCACTCCCATACTACCGGAGTCTTGCCTTGTGGCACCGGTGGTGTGGGAGGTCGATGCCGAAATCGAGCGAGCGCTGCGTACCGATCCCAGCCCTCCACAGTGTCCTGAGGGTCGGAAGTACGTTCCGCGCGAGATTCGGGATCGACTCATTTACTGGGCTCACACGTCACCCTCCTCTGGACATCCGGGTATCGGCCGGACGGTGCATTGCCTTAGCACTAAATACTGGTGGCCCACTTTGGCTAGGGATGTGAGGGTTTATGTCTCCTCCTGCTCGGTGTGTGCCCAGTGTAAGGCGCCCCGACATCTGCCCAGGGGTAAGTTACAACCCCTGCCCGTTCCACAACGACCATGGTCCCACCTCTCGGTGGATTTTGTGACAGACCTTCCCCTCTCTCAGGGGAATACCACCATCCTGGTCGTTGTGGACCGGTTCTCTAAGGCCTGTCGTCTTCTCCCTATGTCGGGTCTTCCTACTGCCCTACAGACCGCTGAGGCCCTATTTACCCATGTCTTCCGGCATTACGGGGTACCCGAGGATATAGTGTCTGATCGAGGTCCCCAGTTTACCTCTCGTGTTTGGAGAGCGTTCATGGAGCGTTTGGGGGCCTCAGTTAGCCTGACCTCAGGGTACCACCCGGAGAGTAACGGGCAGGTAGAACGTGTCAACCAGGATGTGGGTAGGTTTCTGAGGTCGTATTGCCAGGACCGGCCGGAGGAGTGGGCACGGTACATTCCCTGGGCCGAGATGGCCCAGAACTCTCTCCGCCACTCCTCTACTAACCTAACCCCCTTCCAATGTGTGTTAGGTTACCAGCCGGTTCTGGCACCTTGGCAGCAGAGCCAGATCGAGGCCCCTGCGGTGGATGATTGGATGAGGCGCTCGGAAGAGACGTGGAACGCTGCCCACGTCCACCTGCAGCGGGCCGTCCTTCGTCACAAGGCGAGCGCCGATCTCCACCGCAGTGAGGGGCCGGTGTACGCACCCGGAGATCGAGTCTGGCTCTCTACCAGAAACCTACCCCTCCGCCTGCCCTGCCGGAAGCTGGGTCGGCGGTTTGTGGGGCCCTTTAAAGTCCTGAGAAGATTGAACGAGGTGTGTTATAGATTACATCTACCTGTTGAGTATAAGAATATTAACCCCTCGTTCCATGTGTCTCTTCTCAGGCCGGTGGTAGCTGGTCCACTCCAGGACAATGAGATAGGGGAGACTCCTCCGCCCCCACTGGACATCGAGGGGGCTCCGGCGTACACCGTTCGGTCCATCTTGGACTCTAGACGCCGGATGGGGGGTCTCCAGTATCTCGTGGAGTGGGAGGGGTACGGCCCGGAGGAGCGGTGCTGGGTGCCGCGGTGGGACATCCTAGACCCATCTCTCCTGTCGGAGTTCCACCGGGACCATCCCGCGCGCCCTGCTCCGCGTCCTCCTGGTCGTCCCCGAGGCCGGGGTCGGCGCACGGCTGGAGCCGCGCGTCAAGGGGGGGGTACTGTCACGGTTTCGGCCGAGGCTGCTCCTCCTCCTGGTTCGGGCAGGCTTCGGCGGTCGTCGTCCCCGGAGTACTAGCTGCCACCGATCTATGTTTCATGTTCGTTTGGTTTTGTCTGGATGTTGTACACCTGTGTCTTGTTAGTCCTCGTTAGTGTCCTATTTAGTTCTCGTTGTGTGTGCTTGTCGTTGTGTGTGATTGCGCTTCTGTTTTCGTGTTTGGAGCTACATTTTCCCTCCAGTGTTTTGGAGAGGGTAGTTTGCACATGTTTGTGCGTCATTTGTTTTGTCGCCGGTGTGCGTCGTGTATTTTGCCTTCGGGCTTATTGTGCTTCTGTCATATATATAATATATATTGCACTAAAGCCTTTGGACTGAGCCTCTGCGTCCTGCGCATGATTCCTACACCACACCCACCTTCAGCACGCCTTGACATAATATGAATTAGGAGGACAGAAATTATTTAATATTAAAGCATTATACCTATCATTAAACGCTTCAGTCATACAAAAATTATACTTAAATCCGAACTGGTTCTCTAGCAAACTAGTAAGATTGTCTCACCCAAAGTTCAAGAAGGGACTTTTTCCCTTTATTCAGATTACAACCCCTCACTTTCAGGTATTTGAAAAGGAAATCATCTCCTAAATATCACTATTTCTAAAACAAGCCATAGAAAGTTGGTTGCAATTTCAATTTAATCCTCCAGAAAATAAACTCAAATATACTAATTGAAAAAAAAACGTTCTTTTTTGAGAAAATGTTTAAAAAAGGTATAATTTTCATAAATGATATTATCGGTAGGAATGGTGGAGTTATGCAGCTAACAAAAACATATGGAAATGTCTGCTCTACCCAAAATTACAACCAAATAATTGCAGCATTACCGCAAAATGGAAGAGGAAAGTGGAAGGAGGAAAAAGTAAGGAACTTGTCTGTCGGCCTTGCATTAAAGAACATAATTGGTTAAAGAAAATTGTGATAAATAAAAAAGTTTACCAGTTTCATTTAAGGACCAAAAGATTGACAGCCGTCCCATACAGATTGCAAAATAGTTGGGAAGAGATTTTTGACGTACCGATTCCATGGCATAGTGTTTATGAACTGATACACAAAACGACGCCGGATTCAAAACTTAGAATTTTTCAATTTAAATTATTATATACAATTCTTGCTACCAATAGAATGTTATTTGTATCGGGGATACAATCTTCCCAGCTCTGCAGATTTGGCTGTGAAGAGACAGAATGATTAGATCATTTGTTTAGCTTGTTTCTGGACACAGGTCCAGGAATGGCTGAAGGATTGGAATATTTGCATGGAGCTGACCCTGCAGATAGCACTACTGGGTGATCTGAAAAGTCATAGTCAATCGATCAATAATATAATAATACTTTTAGCAAAGATGTTAATTTTTAATTCACAAACTGTAGAAACAATGAGAATAGAAAGGTTCAGAACTTTTGTAAAACATCACAGTACAGTTGAAAAATATATGGCAAATAGAAATTCAATATGGAAGGTGTTAAGAGATAGATGGGAGGTATTGAATAGAGTTGAAGGATGGGACTAATAACAAATAACAACAAATAATAACAAAGATAGCTAATAATGTAAGCATACTGTGTCCATAATAAGTATATATGTTATATATTATGAGCTTTTGTGAAAGAGCACAGTTAGAAAGATATGGCATATAGAAGCATACCAGATGGACATCATGAAAATGATCGGAGGAAGTTCAGGAGTAAAAACAAACAAAATATAATTAGTGACTGTGTCCATAAAATGTATATAGTATGTATAAGCATGAAGTAGAGGCCTAAGCGTTGTTATTCACTAGGTTACTCCAATTAGGGAGGGGATGGTGGGGTTGGAAAGTAATAAAGGGAAATATATATATTTTTAAAGGATATGTATGTATGTATATATGTATGTATGTGTATATATATATGTGTATATATGTATATATGCGAGAAAAAAAAAACATATGGGGGATTGGAAGTGATGCAGACAATTACATTGATGGAAGTTACAATCTATCTGCAATATTAAAGCTGATCTACCCCCTAAAAAATATATATATATAAAAAAATGAAAAAATGAATAAAATAATTTAAAAAACATTACTGAAGATTCTGGTAACTTTGGTAAATTTCCGGTAGCTTTGCAACACTACCATCACGAATGAATTCCACTCAATCGCTCTGGTAGGTAGCAACAGAGGGTGAAAAAGAAAAACATGTCCACAGAGCATATAGAGTATAATGGTATTTTTAAGACATTAAGATTTCTACTGGATTGAGCATTTATGCTAAAAAATGCATCTATGCTTCTGAACCAAAGTTAACTTTTATTTCTCAAACTTTGAGATATTATTATTGTTCTGACTCGAGGTTGTAATCCTACTTTGAGCACTACATTTACATTTTAGTCATTTAGCAGACGCTCTTATCCAGAGCGACTTACAGTTAGTGAATAGATCTTTTTTTTTTTTATTTTTTTTTTATACTGGCCCCCCGTGGGAATCAAACCCACAACCCTGGCGTTGCAAACGCCATGCTCTATCAACTGAGCTACATCCCTGCCGGCCATTCCCTCCCCTACCCTGGACGACGCTGGGCCAATTGTGCGCCGCCAATGAGTCTCCCGGTCGCGGCCGGCTGCGACAGAGCCTGGATTCGAACCAGGATCTCTGGTGGCACAGTTAACACTGCGATGCAGTGCCTTAGACCACTGCGCCACTCGGGAGACAGACACTAGGCTTCTCTCCTTTCTTGGTAATAGTTATGTGGACCTTTAGGGCAGAGTAAGTCAGAGTAAGTCTGGGTATTGAGAAAAACGATATGGAGTGAAAATAGGGTTTCTTTTCAGCAAAGCCTTCCACACCGCGGGTGTACGCATGTCTATAGAGAAAGAAAAGGAAAGAGAGAGGGAGAGTTAAAGGAAGAAAGAGAGGGAGAGAGAGAGATGAAAGGAGAATGAAATCCATCGAAAGCCTTGTGATCTGGTAAAAAGGTTCTGAGGAGAGATGGAGTGTGAGGGCAGTCAAGTCACTCGAGATCCAAGGCGATATTTGACGTTCGTCCATGTCCCCAGGATGTCGGGAGATGCCTTCAAAACCGTCCACTAGAGGCAACGGTGAGCTTCATTACCATCAAGTAGGCTTTGCAGCTAAGGCATTGTAGATGGGGATGGAAGATAAGTTGCGAGCTCGGGGCTCCGATGGTCATGTGTTCAATCCCAGTGCTAGGCACTTATTTAACCCTATCCCAAACCTTAACCCTTAACTCAACCATTCGGAATTAATGCCTAAACATAACTGTCGAAATTTGACATTAATCCCCTCCCCCCTTGACAAACGTTGAATACCTAAGTCAAACCGTGATATCTTGTTGGTGAGCTCTGTAAAAGGGTTCTGATGAGAGAAGGAGTGAGAGGGAAGAAGAAAGAGGAAAATAGAGAAAGTGTCTATGAGAAAAAGAAAATGAGTGAGAGGGAAGATGAGAAAGAGACAGAGAAACAGAGCAAGAAAGAGATAGTGAGAGAAAGATAGATCAAGAGAAAGACCGAAGATTGATAGAAATCCTGACAGAGCAAGAGAGCGAGAGTGTGAGAGAGCGAAGGAGAGAGAGAGAAAAGGGAAGAACGAGAGAGAGAGAGAGAGAGAGAGAGAGAGAGAAAGCGTAAAAAAACGAGGGTGAGAGAAAAAGAGCGAGAGGCCATGCCCCCGGGCTAATGGCCACCACAACCACATTAGCCACATAATACGTCTCGACAACACACACACACACACACACACACACACACACACACACACACACACACACACACACACACACACACACACACACATGTGTGGTGTGGCCAGGCGGGGGGTTGTGAGATGTCATTAACCCTCCCAACAGCTGCACTCTGTGAGTGATATACCCAAAGTAAACAGGCACCAAGATAAATGGTGCAAAATGGCTCACTACACCATCCGTGTTAGATGGATGTGTGTGTGTGTGTGTGTGTGTGTGTGTGTGTGTGTGTGTGTGTGTGTGTGAGAGTGAGTGAGTGAGTGTGAGAGTTATCTGGCCTGGCGGGCAGTCATGGCTGGCGACAGTGTCAATGAAAACGTTATTAATGTTTGTGTAGCAGGTAGTTGCAGGAATAATGGCATCATTTTTCTAGTTGCTCCTGTTGCAGTGTGTGATGTCGTATAGTGGAGTGTGTGGGGGGTGGAGACAGTGAGGTGTGTGTGTGTGTGTGCGTGTGCCTGTTGTGCCTGCCCATGAGCATGCAAGTGTGTGGGATGTGACACATTTTCCTATGAATTAAAAAATAAATAGTAATTACTGTCACAAGTCCAGCCACCATGATATAGTACACAAACGCCAACCCCCAGAGTTTATTAAATGTTCTAAAACATAAATACACTATATTACACCTATATGCCTACATTGTATTATTCTTTCCCGTTTGTTCTCTCACACTGTTGAAGTGTAATAAAATGTGTTCTTCTCGAAATTGAAAAAATGTCAATACATAATTATATTACTCCCCCCCAAAAAAATCTACACACAGCATAAAACAAATCAAAAACCTTCATCACCGGCCCTGCACCATTCTGTTCTCAACAAGTCTCTGATTTTGACAGAGTCGGGAGGCAGCTCGGGCCGATCCATCCAAATCAATAACGAATTTAAGATGTCAATGCTCGGTCTCTACCTCATTACTTTAGCTTGTTATTTACAAGCTTGGGACTACTTCCTGGATGGATGGAAAGTGTTTTACTCAAGAATCCCCGACATTCTCTCTCTGTCTCTCTCTCTCTGCTTCTCTTTATCTTTCTCTTTATCTCTCTCTTTCTCTAACTATCTCTGTCAATTTCAATTCAATTTCAATTTAAGGGCTTTATTGGCATGGGAAACGTGTGTTAACATTGCCAAAGCAAGTGAAGTAGATAGTAAACAAAAGTGAAATAAACAATAAATATTAACAGTAAACATTACACTCAGAAGTTTCAAAAGAATAAAGACATTTCAAATGTCATATTATGTATATATACAGTGTTGTAACAATGTGCATGTCTCTCTCTCTCTGTCTCTCTCTCTCTTTCTCTAACTATATCTGTCTCTCTCTTTCTCTATCTCTCTCTCTCTCTCTCTCTTTCTCTCTCACTCTTTCTCTAACTATCTCTGTCTCTCTCTCTCTCTCTCTCTCTTTCTCTAACTATCTCTGTCTCTCTCTCTCTCTCTCTCTCTCTCTCTCTCTCTCTCTCTCTCTCTCTCTCTCTCTCTCTCCTTCTCTAACTATCTATGTCTCTCTCTCTCTTTCTCTAACTATCTCTGTCTCTCTGTCTCTCTGTCTCTCTGTCTCTCTGTCTCTCTCTCTCTCTCTCTCTCTCTCTCTCTCTCTCTCTCTCTCTCTCTCTCTCTCTCTCTCTCTCTCTCTCTCTCTCTCTCTCTCTCTCTTCTCTAACTATCTCTGTCTCTCTCTCTCTCTCTCTCTCTCTCTCTCTGTCTCTCTCTCTCTCTCTCTCTCTCTCTCTCTCTCTCTCTCTCTCTCTCTCTCTCTCTCTCTCTCTCTCTCTTTATATCTCTCTCTCACACACTGTCTCTCTCTCTCTCAATTCAATTCTATTCAAAGGGCTTTACTGGTATGGGAAACATATGTTTACATTGCCAAAGAAAGTGAAATAGATCATGAACAAAGGGGAAATAAACAGGGGAAATAAACCATCAGACATTAACAGTAAACATTACACTTACAAAAGTTTTAAAAGAATATAGACATTTAAAATGTTATATTATTGGTTGTGTACAGTGTTGTAACAATGTGCAAATAGTTGAAGTACGAAAGGGAAAATAAATTAACAGATAAATATGGGTTGAATTTACAATTGTGTTTGTGCTCTACTGGTTGCCCTTTTCCTGTGGCAACAGGTCACAAATATTGCTGCTGTGGTTGCACACCTAATAGATATGGAGTTTATCAAAATTGGTTGTGTAATCTGAGGGAAATATCTGTCTCTAATATGGTCATACATTTGGCAGGAGGTTAGGAAGTGCAGCTCAGTTTCCACCTCATTTGTGCACATAGCCTGTATTCTCTTGAGAGCCAGGTCTACCTACGGCTGCCTCTCTCAAAAAGAAGGCTACGCTCACTGAGTCTTTACAAAGCTTTTCTTATATTTGGGTCAGCCACGGTGGTCAGGTATTCTGCTACTGTCTACTCTCTGTTCAGGGCCAAATAGCATTCTAGTTTGCGCAGATTTTCTGTTCATTCTTTCCAATGTGTCTTGTAATTATCTTTTTGTTTTCTCATGATTTGGTTGGGTCTAATTGGATTACTGTCCTGGGGAGCGCTGTGGGGTCTGTTTGTGTTTGTGAGTCCCAGTACCTCTTTCTCTCTCTCCCTCTCTCTCTCTCTCTTTCTGTCTGTAACACCACTCAGAAGGACAGAACAAGCTGCTCCTTCCATGTCACTGTGATACTGTAGATAGCTCCCCAAACAAAAATATATCCCTACCACCCCTCCTCTGATTCAAAAATTGGTCTAATGCCCAAGTCTCCTCCCTTACAAAATATGTAGTGTGGTTTTAGAAGGCAAGATATGGAGCGACAGAAAGTGATAGAGCGAGAAAGAGTGAGTGAGCAAAAGAAAGAGAGAAGGAGAAATGAGATGGAGAGGGAGAGTGAAAGAGAGAGAGAGCTGCCTAGACACCATACTCTTCTCTCAACTGTTCACCATGTGTCACGTTATGTACAGAACATCCTAACCCCAATCATGGAGCAGGGGATGTGTCCCAAATGGCACCGTATTCCCTATATTGTGCACTTCTTTTGACCAGAGCCCCATGGGCCTGTATAGTGAATAGGGTGCCAATTGGGAGTCAGCCTCTTGCCTCCTAGCTCTCCAGTGTTTACCCAATCTGTTTAATCAGGAAGTGTCCACCCACGGATTGGGACTGGGGATGGGGACAGGAGTACAGGGTCATATTCATTTGGCACACTGTAGCAAAACGTTTTGCAACCAGAAACTAAAACGAGAGATTGTTATTGGACAAGTTCAGGTAAAGACCTTCCATTTAAGGCCGTTTTTTTCATTTTATTTTTTTACATTTCATGCCTAATGAACCGGACCCAGAAGTACAGGAGTACAGAGTACCTTATATGTGGGGGGAGGGTGTGTGTGTGTGTGTACGACGTGTACTAGACGTACTAGAGCTGCCAAATGAGCCAGCAGAATCAGGCTAATCTATATGAGCTGTGTTAACAACGCTACCTGGGGGGGTAGCGTCTCTCTTGCTATATTTTCCCTGTATCGCCGCTCTCTCTCTCTCTCTCTCTCTCTCTCTCTCTCTTTCTCTACCCATCTCTCTCTTTCTCTACCCCAGTCTCTCTCTTATCCTCCTTCCCCATCCATCCATCTCTCTATTTTACCCCTTCTCTTCTTGTCTTTCAAATCTGCCGACAAGTGTCTCATGTCGCCCCCTTTACCATAGAACATTGCTGATTCCACCCCCCCTTTCAGGACAAGACAGGCCTACCTGTCTATCTGTCTGTTTGATGCAGCTAGGTGTAAAATCAGGCAACACAACTTGTAGAAAATGTCAGGAATTTACATTTACCGCCATTTCCCCACGAGTATTGACAATACCTCTCCCTTTATTCAAATATCGCTTTTATGTTGGGCTTTGTCCCAAATGGACACCTATTCACAATATTGTGCACTAGGGTCCATAGGATTCTGGTCAAAGGTAGTGCACTATATAGGGAATAGGATGCCATTTGTGATGCAGCCTCTGTAAATTGAGTGGGGCAAGGGAGGGAGGGAGGGAGGGAGGGAGGGAGGGAGGGAGGGAGGGAGGGAAAATTGTATAAAAAGTGAATGCTCAAACCACATGAATGATAATTATGTTTCTGTGGGTTGCTTGGTTACCGTTCACATGAAATTGGTGGTTGTGGAGGATTGTGATTCCGCTGTGGGTTTCGTTGTGCTGCTGTGCATGGGCGGACGCAAACACACTCCAGGAAATAGCACCATCACTTTGATATAATTTTTTTAAACAGTTTATGGGAGAAAGAGAGTTTGCAGAGAGACACAGAATAGGCTGCATGATCTGTCTGTGCAGACAGAGCAGATATTTTTCAACTGTTGTTTAGTCATTTCATGGAGAAAGCAGGCGTGCCAAAACTTGGATTATAGTTTCAGTAACATAAAAACACATGGATATTTATGCTAATATATTATGTTCTCTTTTATGTCAGTCCAGAGACAAACTAAAGCACTGAATGTACCATCCATACAATGCATGTTCTATTGACATTGACACACACACACACACACACACACACACACACACACACACACACACACACACCTTCTGTTAATGACTGGCATCCTTTAACTAAGTACGACTCGCATCCCACCTCATTTGCATATTCTAACCTTCACCCATAGAACCAATACATCTCCCACCTCAGTATTGGTGCCAGAAAGATCAATAATTTAGGAGAGGAGGTTGAGGATAGGAGAGCAGAGGCGAGGTGGGTGAGATAAAGGAGGAGAGGAGAGTGGAGGAGGAGAGCAGAGGAGAGGAGAGGGGAATGAGGAGAGGAGAGGAGAGGAGAGGAGAGGAGAGGAGAGGAGAGGAGAGGAGAGGAGAGGAGAGGAGAGGAGAGGAGAGGAGAGGAGAGGAGAGGAGAGGAGAGGAGAGGAGAGGAGAGGAGAGGAGAGGAGAGGAGAGGAGAGGAGAGGAGAGGAGAGGGGAATGAGGAGAGGAGAGGAGAGGAGAGGGGAATGAGGAGAGGAGAGGAGGTGAAAGGGGAAGAGAGGAGAGAAGAGGGGGGGATAAAGGGAGGAGAGAAGAGGGGAGGAGGAGAAGAGTAAAGGAAAGGAAATGTAACATTCTAAATGGTCTGTCTGGTACAATGATCTAATGACTAGTGGAATTTTCTAATTGGCACAATACAAATATTCCCCCCAAAAAATAATTTGCCTGTTTGAGGTCAAGTAGTCTATCTACCGAATGTCATGAAAATGTATGGTAATCATAATTAACTTAAGTTAATGAGAGAACTTCTTATTGACATACTCACATTCAGCATCCCTCATCTCTTTTGTCTAATTGTTTGCTGGTTTCTTATTCTTGAGGATGCATGTGTGTGTGTGAGTATATGCCTGCATGCCCGTGTTTGGGCATAAGACCAGTATTGCTGGATGATTGATTCCAATTGATGAGGCCAAGAGCCTTTGCAGCATAACATTACTGGGGATTCGGGGTGGTTTTGGTGGTGGGTAGATTCCAGTGGAGGCTGGTGGGTGGAGCTATAGGAGGACGGGCTCATTGTAATGGCTGGAATGGAATAAATGGAACGTTATCAAACAGATCAAACATATGGAAACCACATGTTTGACTCCATTCCATTTATTATATTCCAGCCATTACAATGAGCCTGTCTTCCTATAGCTCCTCCCACCAGCCTCCACTGGAATCTGGTGGTGCTGGTGGTGGTGGTAAGTAGATTCTGGACATAAGAATAGTAGTATTGGATGATGGATCCCAATTGATGAGGCAGCAAGAGCCTTTGTAGCACAGCTAGCATTACTTTGCCTCGGTTGTAATGGTGCTATGCAGATACTGGTCATAAGACTAGTATTGCTGGACCCCACTATATGGCTCTGGTCTTGGAGCATCACTTCTTCCTTTTGGACACCATCTTTCATGACTATCGGAGCTCTGGAACTCTGCTGCATGCATCATAATCAATTTCTTGAAAATATCTAAATGACAAAGTAGAGTTCTTGGAAATAGTGAGAAGATACGCTATGTGAATCTAAAAAACGATGTCCAAATGCAACCTGCCAGCCCATATGGAGAAGAGAATTTAACAAGATTCTTATATGTTCTACCTGGAACTTGGACATATGGCAGCAAATACACTTACAGGATTCATAGAATATTCTTGTACTATTTACTAATATGAGGGGTTAAAATGTAGGCATTACAGAAATGTTGCATGTATTATATAAAAACATACAAGAGATATGTAAGCTAAGCCTTCTAAGGTCTCACATACATTGGACATACACATTTCAAAGCACTTACATGCCACTGTCTGAAGTCATTGATGCACACAACGTCACACTTATTGAAGAAAGAAGCAAAATCTGCCGTAAGGAGAAGCAGGAGGAGGAGGAGAAGCAGGAGGAGGAGGAGGAGCAGGGGGAGGAGGAGCAGGAGGAGGAGGAGGAGGAGGAGGAGGAGGAGGAGGAGGAGGAGGAGGAGGAGGAGGAGCAGGGGGAGGAGGAGCAGGAGGAGGAAGGGGGAAAGTAGGAGGAGGAGAGGAGAGGAGGGGGAGGAAGAAGAGGAGGAATGACTTTGATAGCAGTGGTGAATCTATTTCTATTTAGTGGAGATCTCTCAACAATCATTCTCATTATAGCACATTGGTAGTAGTCAATGGCAATGACAAATATCAAAGCTAAGCAGGGCTGGGCTAGGTTAAAACCCTGGATGGGAGACCAAAGATAAGTAGATACATTAACTGTCAAGTAGGAGGTGCTGCACAGCCTTAACCATGGAAACTCATGCCTGAAAATGTACACTGAGTGTACAAAATATGCTCTTTCCATGACATAGACTGACCAGGTGAATCCAGGTGAAAGCTATGATCCCGTATTGATGTCACTTGTTAGATCCACTTCAGTCAGTATAGATGAAGGGGAGGAGACAGGTTAAAGAAGGATTGTTAAGCCTTGAGACAATTGAGACAGGGATTGTGTATGTGCCATTCAGAGGGTGAATGGGCAAGACAAAATATGTAAGTGCCTTTGAACGGGGTATGGTAGTAGGTGCCAGGCGCACTGGATTGAGTGTATCAAGAACTGCAACGCTGCTGGGTTTTTCACACTCAACTGTTCCAGTGTGTATCAAGAACGGTCCACCACCCAAAAGACATCCAGCCAACTTGACACAACTGTGGGAAGCATTGGAGTCAACATGGGCCAGCATCCCTGAGGAATGCTTTCGACACCTTGTAGAGTCCATGCCCCGATGAATTTAGGCTATTCTGAGGGCAAACTCAATGTGTTCCTAATGTTTAGTACAGTCAGTGTATATACAAATATTGCATTATTCTTATAGTTTTTTTATATGTTAACTTATCAAATCAAATCAAATTATCAGACTGCCCATCTTAATCTTTTCTTTTTATTGGCCAGTCTGAGATATGGCTTTTTCTTTGCAACTCTGCCTAGAAGGTCAACATCCTGGAGTCGCCTCTTCACTGTTGACATTGAGACTGGTGTTTTGCGGGTACTATTTAATGAAGCTGCCAGTTGAGGACCTGTGAGGCGTCTGTTTTTCAAACTAGACACTCTAATGTATTTGTCCTCTTGCTCCGTTGTGCACCGGGGCCTCCCACTCCTCTTTCTATTCTGGTTAGAGCCAGTTTGCGCTGTTCTGTGAAGGGAGTAGTACACAGCATTGTACGAGATCTTCAGTTTCTTGGCAATTTCTCGCATGGACTAGCCTTCATTTCTCAGAACAAGAATAGACAGACTGTTTCTGGCCATTTTGAGCCTGTAATTGAACCCACAATCGCTGATGCGCCAGATACTCAACTAGTCTCAAGAAGGCCAGTTTTATTGCTTCTTTAATCAGCACAACAGTTTTCAGCTGTGCTAACATAATTGCAAAAGGGTTTTTGAATGATCAATTAGCCTTTTAAAATGATAAACTTGGATTAGCAAACACAACGTGCCATTGGAACACAGGACTGATGGTTGCTGATAATGGGCCTCTGTACGCCTATGTACACATTCCATTAAAAATCAGGCGTTTCCAGCTACAATAACCATTTACAACATGAACAATGTCTACACTGTATTTCTGATCAATTCTATGTTATTTTAATGGACAACATATTTAATTTTTTTTCGAAAACAATGACATTTCTAAGTGACCCCAAACTTTTTGTCACGGTTTCGGCCGAGACTGCTCCTCCTCCTAGTTCGGGCAGGCTTCGGCGTTCGCCGTCCCCGGAGTACTAGCTGCCACCGCTCTATGTTTCGTCATTTGTTTGCTTTTGTCTGTCTGTTACACCTGTGTCCATTTGTGTGTTGATTACGTGTCTTATAAGTTCCTTGTTTTGCACTAGAATGATTGTGTGTTGTTATGACTGCCACAGTGTCGGAGCTACGTGTTTGCACCCTGTTTGTTTTGTGTTTAGTGTTTACGCGTGTGCGTAATTTTCCCTCGCCTCTTGGTGTATTTTGAGGTCGGGGTTTTTCTCGTTAACATTAGACTATTAAAGTCTGTTGGACTTAACCTCTGTGTCCTGCGCCTGACTCCTCCACCACATCCACATCGGTTTTAGTGACAGAACAACACACCAACATGGAGTCAGCAGGAACAGCGGCGGCACCCGAATCCCTGGAAGACCGGATCAACTACCAGGACACCATGATCCGGCAACTCGGGGCCGCCATGGACGAGGTGTCCAACACTCTGCGCCGATTGGTGAATCGAGAGGTGCCCACGCACTCTTACAACATCCCATCACCAACGGCCAGTCCTCCTCTCTCAGCACCGGAACCCAGTGGCATTCGGCTCTCGCTCCCGAGGGCATATGACGGTTCTGCAGCCGGGTGTCAGGGATTCCTCCTGCAGGTGGAACTTTACCTTGCCACCATACACCCGGCGCCCTCGGGATACGAGAGCGTCTCCGCCCTCATCTCCTGTCTATCCGGCAAGGCGTTGGAGTGGGCCAACGCCGAATGGAGGGGAATAGACGCCGCAACCATCACCTACGCGGAGTTCTCCCGCCGCTTCAGGGCTGTCTTCGATCATCCACCTGAGGGGAAAGCGGCGGGAGAGCGTCTATTCCACCTCCGACAGGGGAAGAGGAGCGCACAGGAGTTCGCACTGGAGTTCCGGACACTAGCGGCGGATGCGGGGTGGAATGAGAGGGCCCTCATCGACCACTACCGGTGTAGCCTACGAGAGGACGTTCGTCGTGAGCTGGCCTGCAGGGACACCAACCTGTCGTTCGACCAGTTGGTGGACATTTCCATCCGTCTAGACACCCTGCTGGCTACCCGCGGATGTCCCGAGTGGGGGTCGTCCATTCCACCCTCCAGCACCTCCGAGCCGATTCCCATGGAGCTCGGGGGTGCTGGCGCTAGAGAGAGGAGGAGAGGGAACCCGAGGGGGGCCATCCCCTGCACCACCTGTGGTCGTGGAGGACACACCGCGGCCAGGTGCTGGGGAGGGTCTCCTGGGAGAGGTGACAACAGGCCACGCACTGGGGAGTCATTTCAGGTGAGTAGGCGCACCACTTACCCAGAGCTTTCTGTTGGTCACATGAGTATTCCTGTGAGATTTCCACAGGTGGCACCTCATTCCCAGCATAAGGCGCTAGTAGATTCAGGCGCAGCTGGGAACTTTATTGATCGGGCATTTTGTTGTAGGTTAGGAATTCCCCTTCGGCCGGTAGAAGCTCCATTTCCTGTCCACGCATTAGACAGCCGGCCGTTGGGGTCGGGCCTGATCAGGGAGGTCACAGCACCACTGACGATGACGACGCAGGGGGGTCATGAGGAGATCATTCAGTTTTATCTGATTGACTCTCCTGCGTACCCCGTGGTGTTGGGCCTTCCCTGGTTAAGCACCCATGATCCTACCATAGCGTGGCAACAGAGGGCTCTTATGGAGTGGTCTGCCCAGTGTGTAGGGAGATGTCTAGGTGTTTCCGTAGGGGCGACCTCGGTAGAGAGTCCGAACCAAGTGCCCGCACTGCGCATTCCCCCTGAGTATGAGGATTTAGTACTCGTGTTTAGCAAATCGAGGGCAACACGGCTACCTCCTCATAGACAAGGGGACTGTGCGATAAATCTCCAGACAGGAGCGGCTCTTCCACGGAGTCGTGTGTATCCCCTGTCTCAAGAGGAAACAGCGGCTATGGAGACTTACATAGCCGAGTCCTTGGCACAGGGATACATACGGTCCTCCACT
Organism: Coregonus lavaretus; assembly: GCF_964263955.1. Taxonomy (NCBI): domain Eukaryota; kingdom Metazoa; phylum Chordata; class Actinopteri; order Salmoniformes; family Salmonidae; genus Coregonus; species Coregonus lavaretus. Next base: position 150,741 of record NW_028158491.1, on the reverse strand, counting down.
TCCCCGGTCTCCTCGAGTTTCTTCTTTGTGAAGAAGAAGGACGGGGGATTGCGCCCGTGTATTGATTACCGTAGTCTCAATCAGATCACAGTTAAATACAGTTACCCACTTCCACTGATTGCGACGATGACGGAATCATTACGCGGAGCGCGGTTCTTCACAAAGTTGGATCTCAGGAGCGCGTACAATCTGGTGCGCATTAGGGAGGGGGACGAATGGAAAACAGCATTTAGCACCACCTCGGGTCATTACGAGTATCTCGTCATGCCATACGGGTTAATGAATGCTCCTTCAGTCTTCCAATCCTTTGTTGACGAGATTTTCCGGGACATGCATGGGCAGGGTGTAGTAGTTTACATCGACGACATCCTAGTGTATTCTTCTACACGAGCCGAGCATGTAGCCCAGGTGCGCCGAGTGTTGAGAAGATTGTTGGAGCATGACTTGTATGTCAAGGCAGAGAAATGCCTGTTCTTCCAGGAGTCCGTCTCCTTTTTGGGTTATCGGTTGTCCGCGTCTGGTGTGGAGATAGAGGTAGACCGTGTGTCGGCCGTGCGTAATTGGCAAACTCCAACCACTGTAAAAGAGGTGCAGCAGTTCTTGGGTTTTGCTAATTACTACCGGAGGTTTATTCGGGGTTTTGGACAGGTTGCAGCTCCCATTACGTCCCTGCTAAAGGGGGGTCCGGTTCGTTTGCAGTGGTCGGCTGAGGCGGACAGGGCATTTGTCAAACTAAAGAACCTGTTCACCTCGGCTCCTGTGCTGGCGCATCCGGATCCCTCTTTACCATTCCAAGTAGAGGTAGACGCGTCCGAGACCGGTATTGGGGCAGTTCTGTCACAACGGTCCGGCACGCCACCTAAACTCCGCCCCTGTGCGTTCTACTCCAAGAAGCTCAGCTCGGCGGAGCGCAACTATGATGTTGGGGACAGGGAGCTGTTAGCCGTAGTCCAGGCCCTAAAGGTGTGGAGGCATTGGCTTGAGGGGGCTCAACACCCTTTCCTCATTCTGACTGATCACCGTAACCTGGAGTACATCCGGGCAGCTAGGAGATTGAACCCTCGTCAGGCTAGGTGGAACATGTTCCTAACCCGGTTTGTTTTTAAGATCACATACATCCCTGGGTCCCAGAATGGTAAGGCAGACGCCCTGTCCCAGCGGTATGACACAGAGGAGAGGTCCAACGAGCCTACTTCCATATTGCCAGAGTCTTGTTTGGTGGCTCCGGTGGTATGGGAGGTCGATGCGGAAATCGAGCGGGCACTGCGTACCGACCCTACTCCCCCCGAGTGTCCTGTGGGGCGGACGTACGTTCCGCTCGAGATTCGTGATCGACTTATTTATTGGGCTCATACATCACCCTCCTCTGGACATCCAGGTATTGGCCGGACAGTGCACTGTCTTAGCATGAAATACTGGTGGCCAACGTTAGCTAGGGATGTGAGGGTTTATGTCTCCTCCTGCTCGGTGTGTGCCCAGTGTAAGGCGCCTAGACATTTGCCCAGGGGTAAGCTACATCCCCTGCCCGTTCCACAACGACCATGGTCCCACCTATCGGTGGATTTCGTAACCGACCTACCCCCCTCCCAGGGGAATACCACCATTTTGGTCGTTGTGGATCGGTTTTCTAAGGCCTGTCGTCTCCTTCCCATGCCGGGTCTCCCTACTGCCCTACAAACCGCTGAGGCCCTATTTACCCATGTGTTCCGGCACTATGGGGTCCCCGAGGATATAGTGTCTGACCGAGGTCCCCAGTTCACCTCCAGAGTTTGGGGGGCGTTCATGGAACGGTTGGGGGTCTCGGTAAGCCTTACCTCGGGGTACCACCCAGAGAGCAATGGGCAGGTGGAACGTGTCAACCAGGATGTGGGTAGGTTTTTGAGGTCCTATTGCCGGGACCGGCCGGAGGAGTGGTCTAGGTTCATCCCCTGGGCAGAGATGGCCCAGAACTCTCTCCGCCACTCCTCCACCAATTTAACACCTTTCCAGTGTGTTTTAGGTTATCAGCCGGTCCTGGCACCATGGCACGAGAGCCAGATCGAGGCCCCTGCGGTGGACGAGTGGATTCGGCGCTCGGAGGAGACGTGGGACGCTGCCCATGTCCATCTGCAGCGTGCCATCCGTCAACAAAAGGCGAGCGCCGATCGCCACCGCAGTGAGGGACCGGTGTACGCACCGGGAGATCGAGTCTGGCTCTCGACTCGAAACCTGCCCCTCCGCCTGCCCTGCCGGAAGCTGGGTCGGCGGTTTGTGGGGCCCTTCAAAGTCCTGAGAAGATTGAACGAGGTGTGTTACAGGTTACAACTGCCTATAGAGTATAAAAATATTAACCCCTCGTTCCATGTGTCTCTTCTCAGGCCGGTGGTAGCTGGCCCACTCCAAGAAGATGAGATAGGAGAGACCCCTCCGCCCCCTTTGGACATCGAGGGGGCCCCGGCGTACAGGGTCCGGACCATCTTGGACTCGAGGCGCCGGATGAGTGGTCTCCAGTATCTCGTGGAGTGGGAGGGGTACGGTCCGGAGGAACGGTGCTGGGTGCCCAGGAGGGACATACTCGATCCATCCCTCCTGACTGAGTTTCACCATGGGCATCCCACGCGCCCGGGTCCGCGTCCTCCTGGCCGTCCCCGAGGCCGGGGTCGGCGCACGGCTGGAGCCGCGCGTCAAGGGGGGGGGTACTATCACGGTTTCGGCCGAGACTGCTCCTCCTCCTAGTTCGGGCAGGCTTCGGCGTTCGCCGTCCCCTGAGTACTAGCTGCCACTGCTCTATGTTTCGTCATTTGTTTGCTTTTGTCTGTCTGTTACACCTGTGTCTATTTGTGTGTTGATTACGTGTCTTATAAGTTCCTTGTTTTGCACTAGAATGATTGTGTGTTGTTATGACTGCCACAGTGTCGGAGCTACGTGTTTGCACCCTGTTTGTTTTGTGTTTAGTGTTTACGCGTGTGCGTAATTTTCCCTCGCCTCTTGGTGTATTTTGAGGTCGGGGTTTTTCTCGTTAACATTAGACTATTAAAGTCTGTTGGACTTAACCTCTGTGTCCTGCGCCTGACTCCTCCACCACATCCACATCGGTTTTAGTGACACTTTTGAACGGTAGTGTATATAAACTCAGCAAAAAAAGAAACGTCCTCTCACTGTCAACTGCATTTATTTTCAGCAAACTTAACATGTGTAAATATTTGTATGAACATAACAAGATTCAACAACTGAGACATAAACTGTACAAGTTCCACAGACATGTGACTAACAGAAATATAATAATGTGTCCCCGAACAAAGGGGGGGGGGGGGGGTAGTAACAGTCACTATCTGGTGTGGCCACCAGCTGCATTAAGTACTGCTGTGCATTTCCTCCTCATGGATTGCACCAGATTTTCCAGTTCTTGCTGTGAGATGTTACCCCACTCTTCCACCAAGGCACCTGCAAGTTCCCGGATATTTCTGGGGGGAATGGCCCTAGCCCTCACCAACAGGTCCCAGATGTGCTCAATGGGATTGAGATCCGGGCTCTTCGCTGGCCATGGCAGAACACTGACATTCCTGTCTTGCAGGAAATCACGCACAGAACGAGCAGTATGGCTGGTGGCATTGTCATGCTGGAGGGTCATGTCAGGATGAGCCTGCAGGAAGGGTACCACATGAGGGAGGAGGATGTTTTCCCTGTAACGCACAGTGTTGAGATTGCCTGCAATGACAACAAGCTCAGTCCGATGATGCTGTGACACACCGCCCCAGACCATGACGGACCCTCGACCTCCAAATCGATCCCGCTCCAGTGTACAGGCCTCGGTGTAACGCTCATTCCTTCGACGATAAATGCGAATCCGACCATTACCCCTGGTGAGACAAAACCGTGACTCGTCAGTGAAGAGCACTTTTTGCCAGTCCTGTCTGGTACAGCGACGGTGGGTTTGTGCCCATAGGCGACGTTGTTGCCGGTGATGTCTGGTGAGGACCTGCCTTACAACAGGCCTACAAGCCCTCAGTCCAGTCTCTCTCAGCCTATTGCGGACAGTCTGAGCACTGATGGAGGGATTGTGCGTTCCTGGTGTAACTCAGGCAGTTGTTGTTGCCATCCTGTACCTGTCCCGCAGGTGTGATGTTCGGATGTACCAATCCTGTGCAGGTGTTGTTACACGTGGTCTGCCACTGCGAGGACGATCAGCTGTCCGTCCTGTCTCCCTGTAGCGCTGTCTTAGGCGTCTCACAGTACGGACATTGCAATTTATTGCCCTGGCCACATCTGCAGTCCTCATGCCTCCTTGCAGCATGCCTAAGGCACGTTCACACGGATGAGCAGGGACCCTGGGCATCTTTCTTTTGGTGTTTTTCAGAGTCAGTATAAAGGCCTCTTTAGTGTCTTAAGTTTTCATAACTGTGACCTTAATTGCCTACCGTCTGTAAGCTGTTAGTGTCTTAACGACCGTTCCACAGGTGCATGTTCATTAATTGTTTATGGTTCATTGAACAAGCATGGGAAACAGTGTTTAAACCCTTTACAATGAAGATCTGTGAAGCCAACACTACCAGCTAGCAGTACTGTAGCAACTAAATACAATATCATTTTAGCCAGCTACATTCGTTCGCAGCGACGCCGTTTTTCAAACAAAGTCAACACCGCAGCCATTGCTAGCTAGCCAACACTACCAGCTAGCAGTACTGAATACAGCAGTACATCATTTTGTAACGTAAAGCTTCACTTTCTGAACATTCGAGATGTGTAGTCCACTTGTGTAGCTAGCATAACTGACTTTGTGCTAGCTAGCCAACGTTTAATTATTTCTGCGTTATGAAAGGAACTAGACACGGACACGAATGATCTGTTTAGTGTGTTAACACACTATTGGTAGTTTGTTGTAACCAACTATTGGTGCTAAACCGTGTGTTATTGGATGCTAGCATGCTAGTTAGCTATGGCGTCATAGGATATGGTGCCCTGGGTGGTTTTCACGGAAGAATACTGTACCAAGTTAGCTAGCTCAATAAACTAAGTTAGAGTCTGTTCCTAGAAAACATTGAACCGCTGTAGTTTACAACAATTATAATTTCTAAAGTGGAAGTTGGGAGAGTTATATTTGAGTGTTTCAGTGAAAGGTAAGTGAGGGAGGCCCCGCTCTCTCGCTTCCCCAGATGTTTAGTTAATTTTATTCCGATCTCTTTTGCATTATTGTAGCCTTTTCTGTAGCCTGTCAACTATGTGTCTGTCTATCCCTGTTCTCTCCTCTCTGCACAGGCCATACAAATGTTTCACACTGCGTGGCTGCTGCCACTCTAATCTGGTGGTCCCTGCGCACACGACCCACATGGAGTTCCAGGTCTCCGGCAGCCTCTGGAACTGCCGTTCTGCGGCCAACAAGGCAGAGTTCATCTCAGCCTATGCTACCCTCCAGTCCCTCGACTTCTTGGCGCTGACGGAAACATGGATTACCACAGAAAACACTGCTACTCCTACTGCTCTTTCCTCGTCTGATCATTTGTTCTCGCATACCCCGAGAGCATCTGGTCAGCGTGACGGTGGCACAGGAATCCTCATCTCTCCCAAGTGGACATTCTCTCTATCTCCTCATTTGAATTCCATGCTGTCACAGTCACTAGCCCACTCAAGCTTAACATCCTTATCATTTATCGCCCTCCAGGTTCCATTGGAGAGTTCATCAATGAGCTTGACGCCTTGATAAGTTCCTTTCCTGAGGATGGCTCACCCCTCACAGCTCTGGGTGACTTTAACCTCCCTACGTCTGCCTTTGACTCATTTCTCTCTGCCTCCCCTCCTGCTCTGTGGCTTGACGACTCATTGCGAGCTCACAGAACAGGGCTCCGGGCATCTTTTCACTCCATCCTCTCTACATTTTCTTCCTCTGTTTCTGCTGCTAAAGCCACTTTCTACCACTCTAAATGTCAAGCCTCTGCCTCTAACCCTAGGAAGCTATTTGCCACCTTCTCCTCCCTGCTAAATCCTCCTCATCCTCCCCCTCCCTCCTCCCTCTCTGTGGATGACTTTGTCAACCATTTTGAAAAGAAGGTTGACGACATCCGATCCTCATTTATTAAGTCAAATGACACCACTGGTCCTGCTCACACTACCCTACCCTATGCTATGACTTCTTTCTCCCCTCTTTCTCCAGATGAAATCTTGCGACTTGTGACGGCCGGCCGCCCAACAACCTGCCCGCTTTACCCTATCCCCTCCTCTCTTCTCCAGACCATTTCCGGAGACCTTCTCCCTTACCTCACCTCGCTCATCAACTCATCCTTGACCGCTGGCTATGTCCCTTCTGTCTTCAAGAGAGCGAGAGTTGCACCCCTCCTCAAAAAACCTACACTAGATCCCTCCGATGTCAAGAACTACAGACCAGTCTCCCTTCTTTCTTTTCTCTCCAAAACTCTTGAGCGTGCCGTCTCTAGCCAACTCTCCTGCTATCTCTCTCAGAATGACCTTCTTGATCCAAACCAGTCAGGTTTCAAGACTGGTCATTCAACTGAGACTGCTCTTCTCTGTGTCACGTAGGCTCTCCGCACTGCTAAAGCTAACACTCTCTCCTCTGCTTTATCCTTCTAGACCTATCTGCTGCCTTTGATACTGTGAACCATCAGATCCTCCTCTCCACCCTCTCCAGATTGGGCATCACCGGCGCTGCTCACTCTTGGATTGCGTCCTACCTGACAGGTCGCTCCTACCAGGTGGCGTGTCGAGAATCTGTCTCCGCACCACGTGCTCTCACCACTGGTGTCCCCAGTGCTCAGTTCTAGGCCCTCCCCTATTCTCTCTGTACACCAAGTCACTTGGCTCTGTCATATCCTCATATGGTCTCTCCTATAATTGCTACGCAGACGACACACAATTAATTTTCTTCTGATAACCAGGTGGCGAATCAAATCTCTGCATGTCTGGCGGACATATCAGTGTGGATGTCGGATCACCACCTCAAGCTGAACCTCGGCAAGACAGAGCTGCACTTCCTCCCGGGGATGGACTGCCCGCTCCATGATCTCGCCATCACGGTTGACAACTCCATTGTGTCCTCCTCCCAGAGTGCAAGGAACCTTGGCGTGACCCTGGAAAACACCCTGTCGTTCTCCGCCTACATCAAAGCGGTGACCCGATCCTGCAGGTTCATGCTCTACAACATTCGCAGAGTACGACCCTACCTTACACAGAAAGTGGCACAGGTCCTAATCCAGGCACTTGTCATCTCCCGTCTGGATTATTGCAACTCGCTGTTGGCTGGGCTCCCTGCCTGTGCCATTAAACCACTACAACTTATCCAGAACGCTGCAGCCATTCTGGTGTTCAACCTTCCCAAGTTATCTCATGTCACCCCGCTCCTCCGCACTCTCCACTGGCTTCCAGTTGAAGCTCGCATCTACTACAAAGCTGTGAGTGGAACGGCACCTCCTTACCTTCAGGGTCTGATTAGACCCTACACCCAAACGAGGGCACTACGTTCATCCACCTCTGGCCTGCTAGCCCCCCTACCTCTACGGAAGAACAGTTCCCGCTCAGCCCAGTCAAAGCTATTCGCTGCTCTGGCACCCCAATGGTGGAACAAGCTCCCTCACAACGCCAGGACAGCAGAGTCACTGACCACCTTCCGGAGACACTTGAAACCCTACCTCTTTAAGGAATACCTGGAATAGTATAACAGTAATCCTTCTACCCCAGTGGTGCGCGTCGTCAGCCCGGTCCGGCCCGTTCCTGCTCCCCGCACCAAGCCAGTGGTGCGCGTCGTCAGCCCGGTCCGGCCCGTTCCTGCTCCCCGCACCAAGCCAGTGGTGCGCGTTGTCAGCCCGGTCCGGCCCGTACCTGCTCCCCGCACCAAGTCAGTGGTGCGCGTCGTCAGCCCGGTCCGGCCCGTGCCTGCTCCCCGCACCAAGTCAATGGTGCGCGTCGTCAGCCCGGTCCAGCCCGTTCCTGCTCCCCGCACCAAGCCAGTGGTGCGCGTCGCCAGCCCGGTCCGGCCTGTTACTGCTCCCCGCACCAAGCCAGTGGTGTGCGTCGTCAGCCCGGTCCGGCCCGTTCCTGCTCCCCCCACCAAGCCAGTGGTGCGCTTCGTCAGCCCGGTCCGGCCCATTCCTGCTCCCCGCACCAAGCCAGTGGTGCGCGTAGTCAGCCCGGTCCGGCCCGTACCTGTTCCCCGCACCAAGTCAGTGGTGCGCGTCGTCAGCCCGGTCCGTTCCGTGCCTGCTCCCCGCACCAAGCCAGTGGTGCGCGTCGTCAGCCCGGTCCAGCCCGTTCCTGCTCCCCGCACCAAGCCAGTGGTGCGTGTGTCCAGTCCGGTACGGCCCGTGCCTGTTCCACCGGTGCCTTGTCCGGCACCGGTCAGCTGCTCCACTCCGGAGCCAGAGCAATCCGCTCCACCGGTGTCCAGTCCAGCTCCGGCCAGCAGGGCCAGACCAGATCAGGGGCGCAACGGGGGGGGGGGTGGAGAGAGAGTGGTGGTCACGCCCGGAGCCGGATCCGCCTCCGAGGCGGAATGCCCACCCGGCCCCTACCCTCTTGTGTTTGTGTGGCGCGGTCGCAGTCCGCGCCTTTGGAGGGGGGTACTGACACGCCCTGGCTCCAGGGTGTGGATTTTCTATGTTTAGTTTTCGATGTTTTTTGTTCTAGATCGTTTAGTTCTATGTTGGCCAGGGTGGTTCCCAATCAGAGGCAGCTGTAGCTCGTTGTCTCTGATTGGGGACCATACTTAGGCAGCCTATGTTGCATTAGTATTTGTGGGATCTTGTTCCGTAAGGTTTTGTGTATAACCTAGGACTTCACGTATCGTTTGTTTATTGTTTTGATCGGTTGTTAAGTACAATAAAGAATGTACGCTTATTAGTGGAGGAGGATGATAAAGGTGGATGAAGTCCAAAAGTCTAACAATGGTCCACTGCAAATCAGCCGCTGATGTCGGAATCATCTGTCACCTCTCCTTATAATGTACCTCACCCTTCCCTGTACTGAACATAATAGCTGGAAGGCTTAGCTGAACATAACACAACTACTACACACACACTGTCATCTCATATCTCAAGTATGGAACATACTGTACGAGAGAGAGAGAGAGAGAGAGAGAGAGAGTGAGATGGAGAGAGAGAGAGAGAGAGAGAGAGAGAGAGAGAGAGAGAGAGAGAGAGGTGTACATGCCCGCGTGTGTGTTCGCGCACGTGTTCTGTATGCGCGGTACTAGCGAACCTAATGGAGGTCGTGGCACCTGGGTGATTACACCCCTCCAAGTATCCCTCTCATGGGTAATTTGGAGCTGCGTGTTCTAGAACACGCTGACAGACAGGAAATGTAACCACGACAAATAAGGCATTTCTCCAAGTTGTAATGTGGGGATAATGGGCCAGCTACAGGTCCACTCCATTATGGCTGGTTGGTTGGTTCTCCCCCTCAGTGTTGTGTGTTGGTATGAATCATCATAATGGCTGTTGTTTTAGACTGATGAATTAGACTTGATGTTTAATGGATTATGTACAAGTTCAGTGAGTGTATGTGTGTTTGGTTGTCAGGCTGAATTTAAGATTAAAATGAGTATTTTGTGTCCTGTAGAGTGAAGGACTTGTATAAGTCATTGTAATAGCTGTTGTTTTCAACAAGATGTATGTGTTTGTCACGTAACTGAGACTGAAATTCCTATTATTTAATTTTATTGTATAGTTGTATGAAGCACTGTTATGAATGACTATTGTTTTGGATTCAACCAACATTCGACGAATTATGTTCACTAACTTTACAGTCATCACAAGTTGAGAATGAAATCCCTAGTACTGTATGTCTTTGTAGAGTTCAGTGACTGTATGTTTGTCACATACATTTTCCAAATTCCTGTCACATACACAAAGAACATAGTACGTCAAGCCTGTGTTAGAATCAAAGAGTTCCTTCATCTTGGAGCTATGGGGCATCTTACACATTTGAAATAATGATGCAACAATGTAACGTAGAGAGTATGCAAATATAATGTATCCACTGAGTAAAATGTGTCAAATTTATACTCCATTAGCACACTCATTACCATGTTGTCATGAAGTTCAGAGTAAGCTGGCATGTACCACTAATACGTATTAAGCCCTTTACTTTACACACACACACACACACACACACACACACACACACACACACACACACACACACACACACACACATGGGTCCGGGTTGTGGTGTGGGTCTGGCTTGCTATTGGTCTGGAGATGGCTGAATAGGCCAATCAGTGACCTGCAGATGTTGTCTCAGTGGGGGCAGGGATGGTTCATCCTGTAGACAGGGCTTATTGTTACAGGCACTGTCGGTCCTTTGCAGCGTGCTCTTTTCCCGTTAAACCCCCTAGAGTCTAAGGGCCCGGGGATGGGTTTCTAATAAGCTAACATGGAATTGTTTTAAGATGGTCATACCAAGGAATTGTTTGAATTTTAGGACCCCTGTAGGTATCCCAAATAAATATTTTGTAATAATTTGACGAAACATTACATTTGGCCTTACTGCTATTAGCCCATAGCAACACATTGAATAACAGATAGTCAAACAATTAATCAAAAGGAAGTACAGTACCAGTCAAAAGTTTGGACACCTACTCATTCAAGGGTTTTTCTTTATTTTACTATTTTCTACATTGTAGAATAATAGTGAAGACATCAAAACTATGAAATAACACATATGGAATCATGTACTAACCAAAAATATATTTTATATTTGAGATTCTTCAAATAGACACCCTTTGCCTTGATGACAGCTTTGCACACTCTTGGCATTCTCTCAACCAGCTTCATCTGGAATGCTTTTCCAACAGTCTTGAAGGAGTTCCCACATATGCTTAGCACTTGTTGGCTACTTTTCCTTCACTCTGCCATCCGACTCATCCCAAACCTTCTCAATTGGGTTGAGGTCGGGGGATTGTGGAGGTCAGGTCATCTGATGCATCTGATGCAGCACTCCATCACTCTCCTTCTAAAATAGCCCTTATACAGCCTGGAGGTGTGTTGGGTCAATGTCCTGTTGAAAAACAAATGATAGTCCCACTAAGCCCAAACCGTATCGCTGCAGAATGCTGTAGTAGCCATGCTGGTTAAGTGTGCCTTGAATTCTAAATAAATCACAGATGGTGTCACCAGCAAAGCACCCCCACACCATAACACCTCCTCCTCTATGCTTTAACGTGGGAAATACACATGCAGAGATCATCCGTTCACCCACACCGCGTCTCACAAAGCCACGGTGGTTGGAACCAAAAATCTCACATTTGGACTCCAGACCAAATAACACATTTCCACCGGTCTAATGTCTATTGCTCTTGTTTCTTGGCCCAAGCAGGTCTCTTCTCCTTATTGGTGTCCTTTAGTAGTGGTTGCTTTGCAGCAATTCAACCATGAAAGCCTGATTCACACAGTCCCCTCTCAACAGTTGATGTTGAGATGTGTCTGTGACTTGAACTCTGTGAAGCCTTTATTTGGGCTGCAATTTCTGAGGCTGGTAACTCTAATGAACTTATCCTCTGCAGTAGAGGTAACTCTGGGTTTTCCATTCCTGTGGTGGTCCTCATGAGAGCCAGTTTCATCATAGCGCTTGAAGGTTTTTGCGACTGCACTTGAAGAAACGTTCAAAGTTCTTGAAATTTTCCGGATTGACTGACCTTCATGTCTTAAAGTAATGATGGACTGTCATTTCTCTTTGCTTATTTGAGCTGTTCTTGCCATAATATGGACTTGGTCTTTTACCAAATAGGGCTATCTTCTGTATAGCCCCCCTACCACCTACAACACAACTGATTGGCTCAAACGCATTAAGAAGGAAAGAAATTCCACAAATTAACTTTTAAGAAGGCACACCTATTAATTGAAATTAATTCCAGGTGACTACCTCATGAAGCTGGTTGAGAGAATGCCAAGAGTGTGCAAAGCTGTCATCAAGGCAAAGGTGCCTATTTGAAGAATCTCAAATATAAAATATATTTTGATTCGTTTAACACTTTTTTGGTTACTACATGATTCCATATGTGTTATTTCATAGTTTTGATTTCTTCACTATTATCCTACAATGTAGAAAATAGTAAAAATTAAAGAAAAACCCTTGAATGAGTAGGCGTGTCCAAACTTTTGACTGGTAGTGTATGTTTTGAAGTGTCTGTCCTATATCTGAGAGATACAATGCATTCAGAAAGTTTTCAGACCCCTTGACTTTTTCCACATTTTGTTACATTACAGCCTTATTCTAAAATGGATTACATCGTTTTTTCCCTCATCAATCTACACACAATACCCCATAATGACAAAGCAAAAACATGTTTTAGAACTTTTTGCAAATGTATTTAAAACAAACAACAAAAAAATCACATTTACATAAGTATTCAGACCCTTTACTCAGTACTTTGCAGGGATTACAGCCTTGAGTCTTCTTTGGTTTGACACTACAAGCTTGTCAAACCTGTATTTGGGGAGTTTCTCCCATTCTTCTCTGCAGATCCTCTCAAGCTCTGTCAGGTTGGATGGGGAGCGTTGCTGCACAGCTATTTTCAGGTCTCTCCAGAGATGTTCAATCGGGTTCAATTCCGGGCTCTGGCTGGGCCACTCAAGGACATTCAGAGACTTGCCCCGAAGCCACTCCTCCGTTGTCTTGGCTATGTACTTAGGGTCGTTGTCCTGTTGGAAGGTGAACCTTCACCCCAGTCAGAAGTCCTGAGCGCTCTGGAGTAGGTTTTCATCAAGGATCTCTCTGTGGTTTGCTCCGTTAATCTTTCCCTCGATCCTAACTAGTCTCCCAGTCCCTGCCACTGAAAAACATCCCCACAGCATGACGCTGCCACCACCATGCTTCACCGTAGGGATGGTGCCAGGTTTCCTCCAGACGTGACACTTGGCATTCAGGCCAAAGAGTTCAATCTTGGTTTCATCAGACTAGAGAATCTTGTTTCTCATGGTCTGAGAGTCTTTAGGTGCCTTTTGGCAAACTCCAAGTGGTCTTTCATGTGCCTTTTACTGAGGAGTGGCTTCCATCTGGCCACTCTACCATAAAGGCCTGATTGGTGGAGTGCTGCAGAAATGGTTGTCCTTCTGGAAGGTTCTCCCATCTCCACAGAGGAACTCAGGAGTTCTGTCAGAGTGACCATCGGGTTCTTCAAATTGAGCAATCGGGCCCTTCTCCCCCGATTGCTCAATTTGGCCTTGGGGGTTCTTCTTCCATTTAAGAATGATGAAGGCCACTGTGTTCTTGGGGACCTTCAATGCGGCAGAGTTTTTTTTGGTACACTTCCCCAGATCTGTGCCTCGACACAATCCTTTCTCGGAGCTCTATGGACCATTCCTTCGACTTCAAGGCTTGGTTTTTGGTCTGACATGCACTGTCAAATGTGGGACCTTATATAGACAGGTGTGTGCCTTTCCAAATCATGTCCAATCAATTGAATTTACGATGGGTGGACACCAATCAAGTTGTAGAAACATCTCAAGGACGATCAATGGAAACAGGATGCACCTGAGCTCCATTTCGAGTCTCATAGCAAAGGGTCTTAATACTTATTTACATAATGTATTTCTAAAAAACTGTTTTCGCTTTGTCATTATGGGGTATTATGTGTAGATTAATGAGGGGGGAAAATACTTTTAGAGTAAGGCTGTAACATAATAAAATGTGGAAAAAGTAAAGGGGTCTGAATACTTTCCGAATGCACTGTATAAGAAAGCTCAGGAAATTATTATATATATTTTGTACCCATATTTAACTCTTTTTTGGAACAAAGTATCTCCATACTTCTATTCATTTTTTAAACAGATGAATCTTGTGAAGCTTGTGGGCGTCATAGAGCGAAAACTCGACATGTACATGTTCGTGAGAATCTCCTCTTTCTACAGTGGCGTCATATTATTTTGTAGCGCAAAAATGTTTGGTCGCTACAGATGTTTTCGTGAGAAGACTGATTTTCGGGATGTCTCCTTGTGTAGCTCTACCAGCTTCCACCGCAGATGCGGAAGTCCGACAATCTGTGGACAGTAGCCCATTTAAAAAATAGATATCTATATCTTAAACGGATGGATTTTGATTAGGATTGTTTTTATTATGCTAATTAGATTGATGCACAGGCATGTCAATCAACTCTAGGGGGTAGTTCTCTTCTTTCGGCCTCAAAGAGTTGAGTTCCATTAGTGATTGTAGTCCTCCATTCGTGATTTTGGTCCTCCACACGCACACCACACACACCACACACAAACACACACACACACACACACACAGCCCCCCCTGTCCTCATATGACACATACATAGTTGATAAGGATGGCGTGATTAAGCAATAAGGCACGAGGGGGTGTGTATATGGCCAATATACCACGGCTAAGGGCTGTTCTTAAGCACGACGCATCACGGAGTGCCTGGACACAGCCCTTAGCCGTGGTATATTGGCCATATACCACAAACCCCCGAGGTGCCTTATTGCTATTGTAAACTGGTTACCAATGTAATTAGAGCAGTAAAAATAAATGTTTTGTCATACCCGTGGTATACGGTCTGATATACCACGGCTGTCAGCCAATCAGCATTCAGGGCTCGAACCACGCAGTTTATAATAAACTCTAAACCTATCCGGATATAGAGCAGGATCTGTAGCACATTGTGATGGTTAAGTTGACTGAGCAAACGGTATAAATCAACACATACACAACTGTGTGAACACTGCCCATGGTTGGCTTATAGAGGTTTATGAAGCGTGACCATATAACACACGTATACACACACACGTAAACACACACACACACACACAGTGTTGGCAAATAGTGTGAAGTGTGGCTGTCTTACGTTAGAATAGGAGTAGGGAAGGGAAGGGAAACAGGACACTTGGTCAGTTGCACAACTGAATGCATTCAACCGAAATGTGTCTTCATTTACTTAACTGACTAATTCTGTAGTTTTTTCACTGTACTAAGAGGTCTTGCATGTGTCAACAGTGAATGCAATGTTAAATATTGAATATGTGTGTGTGTGTGTGCGTGTGTGTGTGTGTGTGAGTGTGTGTGCGTGTGTGTGTGTGTGTTATTGGGAAACAGCAAGCAGAACAATACAAAAAAATGAATACATACTTTTTTATTTAACTTTATTTGACCAGGTTAGTCTCATTGAGATTAAACATATATTTTCCAAGAGAGACCTGGCCAAAAAAGCAACACAAAGCACTGGAGTTTAAAACATCAGTTTACACATTGAATAGGCACATTTGTTTTGGGAGGAGGGGTTCAAATATTGACAGCCCGCTAAATAATTTTCCACAATAGATTTTACCCTAGCTGTAAAATACACTATATGACCAAAAGTATGTGGACACCTGCTTGTCAAACATCTCATTCCAAAATCATGGGCATTAATATGGAGTTGGTCCCCCCTTTGCTGCTATAACAGCCTCCACTCTTCTGGGAAGGCTTTCCACTAGATGTTGGAACATTGCTGTGGGGACTTGCTTCAATTCAGCCACAAGATCGTTAGTGAAGTTGAGCACTGATGTTGGGCAATTAGGCCTGGCTCGCAGTCGGCGTTCCAATTCATCCCAAAGGTGTTCGATGGGGCTGAAGTCAGGGCTCTGTGCAGGCCTGTCAAGTTCTTCCACACCGATCTCGACAAACCATTTCTGTATGGACCTCGCTTTGTGCACGGCGGCATTGTCATGCTGAAACAGGAAAAGGCCTTCCCCAAACTGTTGCCACAAAGTTGGAAGCACAGAATCGTCTAGAATGTAATTGTATGCTGTAGTGTTAAGATTTCCCTTCACTGAAACTAAGGGGCCTAGCCCGAACCATGAAAAACAGCCCCAGACCATTATTCCTCCTCCACCAAACTTTACAGTTGGCACTATGCATTGGGGCAGATAGCGTTCTCCTGGTATCCGCCAAACCCAGATTAATCCGTCGGACTGCCAGATGGTGAAGCGTGATTCATCACTCAAGAGAACGCATTTCCAATGCTCCAGAGTCCAATGGCGGCGAGCTTTACACCACTCCAGCCAACGTTTGTTATTGCGCATGGTGATCATGGTGTGCGGCTGCTCGGCCATGGAAACCCATTTCATGAAGCTCCCGACGAACAGTTCTTGTGCATGACGTTGCTTCCAGAGGCATTTTGGAACTCGGTAGTGAGTGTTGCAACCGAGGACAGACAATTTTTACAGTGAGGGAAAAAAGTATTTGATCCCCTGCTGATTTTGTACGTTTGCCCACTGACAAAGACATGATCAGTCTATAATTTTAATGGTAGGTTTATTTGAACAGTGAGAGACAGAAAAACAACCAAAAAATCCAGAAAAACGCATGTCAAAAATGTTGTAAATTGATTTGCATTTTAATGAGGGAAATAAGTATTTGACCCCTCTGCAAAACATGACTTAGTACTTGGTGGCAAAACCCTTGTTGGCAATCAGAGGTCAGACGTTTCTTGTAGTTGGCCACCAGCTTTGCACACATCTCAGGAGGGATTTTGTTCCATTCCTCTTTGCAGATCTTCTCCAAGTCATTAAGGTTTCGAGGCTGACGTTTGGCAACTCAAACCTTGAGCTCCCTCCACAGATCTTCTATGGGATTAAGGTCTGGAGACTGGCTAGGCCACTCCAGGACCTTAATGTGCTTCTTCTTGAGCCACTCCTTTGTTGCCTTGGCCGTGTGTTTTGGGTCATTGTCATGCTGGAATACCCATCCACGACCCATTTTCAATGCTCTGGCTGTGGGAAGGAGGTTCTCACCCAAGATTTGACGGTACATGGCCCCGTCCATCATCCCTTTGATGCGGTGAAGTTGTCCTGTCCCCTTAGCAGAAAAACACCCCCAAAGCATAACGTTTCCACCTCCATGTTTGACGGTGGGGATGGTGTTCTTGGGGTCATAGGCAGCATTCCTCCTCCTCCAAACACGGCTAGTTGAGTTGATGCCAAAGAGCTCCATTTTGGTCTTATCTGACCACAACACTTTCACCCAGTTCTCCTCTGAATCATTCAGATGTTCATTGGCAAACTTCAGACGGGCCTGTATATGTGCTTTCTTGAGCAGTGGGACCTTGCGGGCGCTGCAGGATTTCAGTCCTTCACGGCGTAGTGTGTTACCAATTGTTTTCTTGGTGACTATGGTCCCAGCTGTCTTGAGATCATTGACAAGATCCTCCCGTGTAGTTCTGGGCTGATTCCTCACCGTTCTCATGATCATTGCAACTCCACGAGGTGAGATCTTACATGGAGCCCCAGGCCGAGGGAGATTGATAGTTATTTTGTGATTCTTCCATTTGCGAATAATCGCACCAACTGTTGTCACCTTCTCACCAAGCTGCTTGGCGATGGTCTTGTAGCCCATTCCAGCCTTGTGTAGGTCTACAATCTTGTCCCTGACATCCTTGGAGAGCTCTTTGGTCTTGGCCCTGGTGGAGAGTTTGGAATCTGATTGATTGATTGCTTCTGTGGACAGGTGTCTTTTATACAGGTAACAAACTGAGATTAGGAGCACTCCCTTTAAGAGTGTGCTCCTAATCTCAGCTCGTTACCTGTATAAAAGACACCTGGGAGCCAGAAATCTTTCTGATTGAGAGGGGTCAAATACTTATTTCCCTCATTAAAATGCAAATCAATTTACAACATTTCTGACATGTGTTTTTCTGGATTTTTTTGTTGTTATTCTGTCTCTCACTGTTCAAATAAACCTACCATTAAAATTATAGACTGATAATTTCTTTGTCATTGGACAAACGTACAAAATCAGCAGGGGATCAAATACTTTTTTCCCTCACTGTACGTGCTACGCACTTCAACACTCGGTTGTCCCGTTCTGTGAGCTTGTATGGCCTACCACTTCACGGCTGAGCTGTTGTTGCTCCTAGACATTTCCTCTTCACAATAACAGAACTTACAGTTGACTGGGGCAGCTCTAGCAGGGCAGATAATTTGACGAACTGACTTGTTGGAAAGGTGGCATCCTATGACGGTGCCACACTGAAAGTCACTGAGCTCTTCAGTAAGGCCATTCTACTGCCAATGTTTGTCTATGGAGATTGCATGGCTTTGTGCTCGATTTTATACACCTGTCAGCAACAGGTGTGGCTGAAATAGCCAAATCCACAAATTTGAAGGGGTTTCCACATACTTTTTTATAGATAGTGTAATTTAAGGAGAGAAGCTCCTGTAGTTTCAAGTCCTTTTGTAGCTTGTTCCAATAAGAGGGGGCAGAGTAGACTACAGGAACGCTTTTTTACCAAGCTCTGTACGGGTCTTAGATACAGTCCTGTGAGAGTAGGAGATAATTGCCATTAGTCTGCTGGACAATGTAGGTCCACAGGTACATGGGAGCTGTCTCAGTTTGGCCTTATAAATATAAACCTACCAATGACTTAGTCTCTGTCTCTCTGAAGAGCTAAGGAAGGTTTTGGAGTTTGTAACAAACCTCAGTGCCCCATGATACACAGTGTCCAGCATACGTAATGACGCCATACATGTACAAGGTATCACCATAGTCGGTTACAAGCAAGAAGGTAGAGGAAACTAGTCTCTTTCTCGCTTCAAACGAAAAACATGACTTATTTCGAAAATAAAAACGTCTTATATTATTTTATTAGTACCAGCTAAATGTTCAAAGTGACCATCAGACTCTTAAAATTCACTATTTCTCATTAGCATTACAAATGGTTCCCCTTCCTTTCTGACAGCAGCACACACACACACACACACACACACACACACACAGTGTTGGCAAATAGTGGGAAGCTTGGCTGTCTTATGTGAGAATAGGAGTAGGGAAGGGAAGGGAAACAGGACACTTGGTCAATTGCACAACTGAATGTATTCAACCGAAATGTGTCTTCATTTACTTAACTGACTAATTCTGTTGTTTTTTCACTGTACTAAGAGTTTTGCATGTGTCAACAGTGAGTGCAATGTTAAATATTGATTGTGTGTGTGTGTGTGTGTGTGTGTGTGTGTGTGTGTGTGTGTGTGTGTGTGTGTGTGTGTGTGTGTGTGTGTGTGTGTGTGTGTGTGTGTGTGTGTGTGTGTGTGTGTGTTATTGGGAAAGAGCAAGCAGAACAATACAAAAAAATTATATATAAAATGTTTTATTTTACCTTTATTTTACCAGGTTAGTCTCATTGAGATTAAACATATATTTTCCAAGAGAGACCTGGCCAAAAAACAGCACACAAAGTTTCAATAATTTACAACATAAAACACAAAACATCAGTTTACACATTGAATAGGCACATTCGGTTTGGAAGGAGTGGTTCAAATAGAGGTCAAAACATTGACGGCCCGCTAAATCATTTTCCACAATAGATTTTACCCTAGGTTTAAAATAATTTGAGGAGAGAAGCTCCTGTAGTTTCAAGTCCTTTTGTAGCTCGTTCCAATAAGAGGGGGCAGAGTAGGCTACAGGAACACTTCTTTACCAAGCTCTGTACGGGTCTTAGATACAGTCCTGTGAGAGTAGGAGATAATTGCCATTAGTCTGCTGGACAATGTAGGTCCACAGGTACATGGGAGCTGTTTCAGTTTGGCCTTATAAATATAAACCTACCAATGACTTAGTCTCTGTCTCTCTGAAGAGCTAAGGAAGGTTTTGGAGTTTGTAACAAACCTCAGTGCCCCATGATACACAGTGTCCAGCATACGTAATGACGCCATACATGTACAAGGTATCACCATAGTCGGTTACAAGCAAGAAGGTAGAGGAAACTAGTCTCTTTCTCGCTTCAAACGAAAAACACGACTTATTTTGAAAATTAGTTGGTAGAGCATGGCGCTTGCAACGCCAGGGTTGTGGGTTCGTTTCCCACGGGGGGCCAGTATGAAAAATGTATGCACTCACTAACTGTAAGTCGCTCTGGATAAGAGCGTCTGCTAAATGACTAAAATGTCAAATCTAAATAAAAATGTCTTATATTATTTTATTAGTACCAGCTAAATGTTCAAAGTGACCATCAGACTCTTAAAATTCACTATTTCTCATTAGCATTACAAATGTTTCCCCTTCCTTTCTGACAGCAGCACACACACACACACACACAAATCCCTGCCCTTCTGACAACTCACGTAGTGTGAAAGTGCTTGCTGTGATCGTTCTAATGGCTTATGGAGTGTTACGTTTAGTGTAAATTACGTTGGAATGTTGGTAGGAGTGTATGACCTTTATAAAAGCGAGAACAAAAACTTCTGTGGCCAACGATAATGTCTGCATCACAAACAGCACCGTAGTCCCTATATTGTGCCTGGAGGCCCTATGGGCCCTGGTCAAATGTAGGGTACTAAAAAGAGAACAGGGTGCCATTTGGGACGTAGATAATGTGTTTTCATGCTCAAATACCAGTGTGGGTTTTCAACAAGTGTAACAACAAAAACTGTAAAATCCTCCAACGTTGGTTCTGGTCGACCAACCAAATGGCTTAAGAGTAATTACATCGACAATGTGATGGTTATTTCTTTTCCAAAAGGAACATTTATTTTTCCAAAAAGGAACATTGCATGCATCCCAAATTGCAACCTTTCCCCTATATAGTGCACTACTTTTGACCAGCCATTGAAATGCAATGCAGCTAATTAAAACAGACCGTTATGAACGACCCCGACTCCCCCAGTGTGCTTCCCTGTATTACGTGTCACAATCTCTCTCCACCTATGAATGAGGAGACTGATGACGCTCAGACAGTCACACAAAGGAACATTGAAATGAAACAGAGTTAATTACAACAGATCTTTATGAACGACCCCCATGTGCTTCACTGTTATACGTGCCATCACTGTCCACCTATGGTGTCATCAATGCCAATCAGTGCTCAGTACACGCACAAGCGGCACGCACACACACCACACACACACATCCACACACATCCTATCATACATACATATCATATATACTGTAAGGTCAGTCACCCTGATTAAAACGTCACTCTGAATAAAACAGATAAGAGCCTTGTGATGATGACTGTAACATTATTACTCACTGACAGTGTGTGTGTGTGTGTGTGTGTGTCTGGTGTGTGTATGTGTGTAGTGTGTGTGTGTGTGTGTGTGTGTGTGTGTGTGTGTGTGTGTGTGTGTGTGTGTGTGTGTGTGTGTGTGTGTGTGTGTGTGTGTGTGTGTGTGTGTGTGTGTGTGTGTGTGTGTGTGTGTGTGTGTGTGTGTGTGTGTGTGCGTGCGGACCATCCTCCTCAGTGAATTTCATAAAAACAGCGAAATAGAGAATTATCCTTTTTAGATAAAACTATACTAAATATATTCATGTCTTACACAGTAATTATGACAACTTCCGGAGGACGTCCTCCAACCTATCAGAACTCTTGCAGCATAGCATGAACTGACATGTTGTCCACCCAATCAAAGAATCAGAGAATTAATCAAGTACTCAAAGCATAAGCTACAGCTAGCTAGCACTGCAGTGCATAAAATGTGGTGAGTAGTTGACTCAAAGAGAGAGAAATACAATAGTTGAACAGTTTTTAACAAATGATTTGATTTAAAAATGAAGGAGAAGCAAGAGAGAGAGAGAGCTAGCTATATGTCATTGTATTTTTTTCACTTTCACTTAGCTAGTGAATACAGCTAGATAGTTTAGCCTACTCAAACACCCGGCTCAAACAAAAAGGGATGCTATGTTAGCTAGCTGGCTTTGACTATCCAACACTGGAACTCTTCCAAGTCAAGGTAAGCTTTTGGTTTTATTAATTTATTGCCACTGGGGCCCGCCGATGTAACTGCTAAACTGCTTGCTGACTACACTGTACTGCATGATGGTAGTGGGTTTACTAATGTGTTAGTTCTAGTAGCTATGTTGACTATGACGTTAACTAATACGGCAACAACAATGTAGGCTGTGTGTAGCGGTTAGCAGCTATAATATGAAGGTTTGGCTTGGAAATATTTTTTCACCTGGTCACAGACAGCTGATGTCCACAAGCGAAGGGAAAGGGTGAGAGGAGGAGAGCGCGTAGATGTGAGAAGGAATTCTACAACGTGCAAAGTGATCATGCTGTTTATATGTGGCTGCTATGAAAGTGAACTGTGTTTGTGTGTGATCAGGGGTATATTCATTCCGCCGATTCTGTTGAAAAACATTTATTAAACGGAAACAAAAGGAATGAAACAGGGATAAACATACCTGAATTTCTCCAATAGAAACTCTCGTTTGGGACTGTTGGACTAATGATTACACCCTAGATCAGCTAGATGCATGCAAGCGTGTGCAAGGTGATATTGAATGTGTCACTGTCTGTCACTTTGATTATTCAAGTTTTTCTCTCGACCTGTGCCCCTACGTTATAAACTTTAATTCATAAGCTAGGTTTTAGCAACATCATGGTATAGGGAAAATATGAGTATCATGTAGTAGCCTCAAACTATCAATGTTACATTGAGGTGGGTGAATGGAATATGAATGACAGTCATCCAATATGCTGTAATAGAAATAAGGCCATGCTCATAAAGACAATTATCTTCGGCACCGACCGTTTAAGATGTATGTGTGTGTGTGTGTGTGTGTGTGTACTGTTGCTAAAGAGTTATTAATTTAGCCACCCCCTCATGGGACAATGGGAATGGAGTTTAATAGAAAAACATCCAACCAATGCATTTCAGCATCATTTAAGCTTCGTGTTATAGTATTCATCAAGTTCCCTTACAGAAAAAACATTATTTCACATGTGAAAATGTGTATTTGGAACACTTCACATGTGATCACATGTTTTAACACATATAGTTATAGAAGACAGAGAGAGAGAGAGGAAGACAGAAAGAGAGGAAGACAGAGAGAGAGAGAGGAAGACAGAGAGAGAGAGAGAGAGGAAGACAGAGAGAGAGTGAGGAAGACAGAGAGAGAGAGAGAGGAAGACAGCGAGAGAGAGAGAGAGAGAGAGGAAGACAGAGAGAGAGAGGAAGACAGAGAGTGAGTGAGGAAGACAGCGAGAGAGAGAGAGGAAAACAGCAAGAGAGAGAGGAAGAGAGAGAGAGAGAGAGAGAGAGAGAGAGAGAGAGAGAGAGAGAGAGAGAGAGAGAGAGAGAGAGAGAGAGAGAGACAGAGAGATTGTGTGTGTCTCTCTCTCTCTCTCTCTCTCTCTCTGTGTTTATACTGTAAGTTTATTTGATCAGGAGAATGGGTGGCATAGGTTCAGTTGGACCATGGTACAGTACTTTGATCAATCTTTAGATCGAATTAACAATGACAGTTGGCTGCTGTTTAATAGGACCTAATCCACATCAAATAACAAATAAATTGTCATAAATAGGAGATTATCATATACTCTAAGATAGTTGATCCACAGTAACTATATAGTTTATTGACTTAACTCTAGGCCTACTAGACAACCAGAATAAAACAATCTCTCTCTTACACTTTTATTTCTAAACCATGGGCTTTTTTCTATTATTCAAACATACTTCTTCACAGCTAGCGCAATTTTATTATTCTATTCCACTTGATAGCCCAACTTTTTTTCAAAACCTATCCATTATTCAAATACAGCTGACAGCTAGTGGGAAAGTGTATTCCATCCCACTTGTGAGCCCATGTATCTATTTACTATTTGGGAAGATGCTTTTAAACTATGCCAATGAATTGATAGCATGGCAGCGCAGCAAAGGTCAGAGTAAAGAGAAGCTCTTGTAGAGAGTCTGCAGGGAGTCACTTTGTTTGTAGCGCTCTTTGAGCAACACATTGTTAATCAATACAGTTTTATGTCCGCTTCTATGTGTGTGTGTGTGTGTGTTTGTGTGAGAAAAACAGAGAGGGCATTTTAGAAATAAGCCTTGGGCCCTGAAGCAACTCCACGCTCTCTCTCTCCTGTCCTCTACCCCTCCAACCACATCTGCCCTCCCTCCCCTCATCCCTCTATCCTCTCACCCCTCCCTCAATCCCTTCCCACAGGGACAGACTAGTTAGGTTTTTAAATATATCTTCTACGTCAACAAACGCTGAGAAAAAGGCAGAAATATGCCTAATGTTTTTGGTTTACAAAGAAGCCTTATATCCTTAGAGCTTATGGTTAGTGGGTGGAAGGATGGGTGGAAAGATGGGAGGAAGGAAGGAGAGGTGGATGGAAGGAGGGGGTGGATGGATGGATGGAAGGAGGGGTGGATGGAAGGATGGAAGGATGGAAGGAGGGGTGGATGGAAGGATGGAAGGATGGAAGGAGGGGTGGATGGGTGGATGGAAGGATGGAAGGATGGAAGGAGAGGTGGATGGGTGGATGGAAGGATGGAAGGAGGGGTGGATGGAAGGATGGAAGGATGGAAGGATGGAAGGAGGGGTGGATGGAAGGATGGAAGGATGGAAGGAGGGGTGGATGGGTGGATGGAAGGATGGAAGGGGGGGTGGATGGAAGGATGGAAGGATGGAAGAATGGAAGGAGGGGTGGATGGAAGGAGGGAAGGATGGAAGGAGGGGTGGATGGGTGGATGGAAAGATGGAAGGAGGGGTGGATGGAAGGATGGAAGGATGGAAGAAGGGGTGGATGTGGGGGAGAGAAAGACAAGACACAAAGCAGGTCAAATCATAATCATAAGTTATTTGACACAACGTTTGTGTTACATTTACATTTACATCATTTAGCAGACGCTCTTATCCAGAGCGACTTACAAATTGGTACATTCAACTTATGATAGGCAGTGGGACAACCACTTTTTTAAAATAATAGATACAAATTATATACTACCTAATGATATACTTCTGCCAGGTAAGCCTACTTTGCAGTTAACATTTAATTGAGAAGGTTTTGCGGAAAGTATTTCTGTCAACCCACAAGACGGTCATCACATCAACTGGCTTCACATGGAGTGAGGAGTGATTGACAAACGCCTGCACTACACAGACAGACTGGGGCAATATTGCTGGAAATGAATTGGTAGATATTGTGTTAGGTTTGGCTTTTTAAACCAATAGTGGCTAACCAGGGGTGGGATAATATCAATGTTGCGTTAGTAGCCTAGCTGGGAGCTTGCGGTGTCTGATACTTCTGAGATTTGTTAATGACAGTTTGTGGTGGAACACGTGAAAGTTGCATATTCTTCCAGAATAGTTTGGCTTGCTACTCATAGGTGGTCTTTGAACTACTTGGATTGTAGTTACAACTGGTATTGTTGTGGGACAACGGAGAGCTTGACTGCACAAAAACGATTACACAACCATTGTGCGGATTCTTGACAACCTTTGTATAAAAAAATATAATCTCTCTCTCTCTCTGCCCACATTTTTTGGATTGTTTGGTTTGTTTCATGGGGAATTACTCAGACCGTGGGGGAATTACTCAGACCGTGGGGGAATTACTCAGACCGTGGGGGAATTACTCAGACCGTGGTGGAATTACTCAGACCGTGGGGGAATTACTCAGACCGTGGGGGAATTACTCAGACCGTGGGGGAATTACTCAGACCGTGTGGGAATTACTCAGACCGTGGGGGAATTACTCAGACCGTGGGGGAATTACTCAGACCGTGGGGGAATTACTCAGACCGTGGGGGAATTACTCAGACCGTGGGGGAATTACTCAGACCATGGTGGAATTACTCAGACCGTGTGGGAATTACTCAGACCGTGGGGGAATTACTCAGACCGTGGGGGAATTACTCAGACCGTGGGGGAATTACTCAGACCGTGGGGGAATTACTCAGCAAAATAGTGAGATCAAATCTTTCACGAAATGAACAAAGACCCAAAAAAGCAGCAGATAGCCTGTGGTATTCCATTTTTCATGAACTACTATGTGACTAGGTGACCCGATCCTGCAGGTTCATGCTCTACAACATTCGGAGAGTACGACCCTGCCTTACACAGGAAGCGGCACAGGTCCTAATCCAGGCACTTGTCATCTCCCGTCTGGACTATTGCAACTCGCTGTTGGCTGGCCTCCCTGCCTGTGCCATTAAACCCCTACAACTCATCCAGAATGCCGCAGCCCGTCTGGTGTTCAACCTTCCCAAGTTCTCTCACGTCACCCCCCTCCTTCGCACACTCCACTGGCTTCCAGTTGAAGCTCGCATCCGCTACAAGACCATGGTGCTTGCCTATGGAGCAGTGAGGGGAACGGCACCTCTGTACCTTCAGGCTCTGATCAGTCCCTACACCCAAACGAGGGCATTGCGTTCATCCACCTCTGGCCTGCTGGCTCCCCTTCCTCTGCGGAAGCATAGTTCCCGCTCAGCCCAGGCAAAACTGTTCGCTGCTCTGGCACCCCAATGGTGGAACAAGCTCCCTCACGACGCCAGGACAGCGGAGTCACTCACCACCTTCCGGAGACATTTGAAACCCCACCTCTTTAAGGAATACCTGGGATAGGATAAAGTAATCCTTCTAACCCCCCCCCCCCCCCCCCCCCCCCCCAATTGTAAAGTGGTTATCCCACTGGCTATAGGGTAAACGCACCAATTTGTGAGTCGCTCTGGCTAAGAGCGTCTGCTAAATGACGTTAATGTGCCCTTGAGCAAGGCACTTAACCCTAATTGCTCCTGTAAGTCGCTCTGGATAAGAGCGTCTGCTAAATGACTAAAATGTAAAAAATTTAAATGTAAATGATATGATCGGAATGATGTCCAGTCAGAGACCTCATTTAAACATTCACACACTTTTAGTTCTCTTGTAACTGGAGTATTTTCTCATGGGTCTGGAAAAATGCTGATCCCATTGAAATATATATAAACAGAAACATTACCCCATAGCCCACTTTAAGGATGTGACCCTAGAGAGAGGAGCGTTTTTATGTATGTGTCATCCCCCAGTGATTGGTCCAGAGTGTGTGTGTGTGTGTGTGTGTGTGTGTGTGTGTGTGTGTGTGTGTGTGTGTGTGTGTGTGTGTGTGTATGAGTGTGTGTCATCCCTCTGACCCACTCAGCATGGAGCCAGATGGATCCTGTCCAGAGTTCCACAGTAGTCTATCCTCAGGGCCCTGGGGGGCTAGCATGACAAACAGACAGCTTATTCTGCTCCCTCTTACTAACATACCCTTCTCCCTTCTTCTCCCCTCTTCTCCCCTCTTCTCCCCTACCCCCCTCTTCTCCCCTCTTCTCCCCTACCCCCCTCTTCTCCCCTCTTCTCCCCTACCCCCCTCTTCTCCCCTCTTCTCCCCTACCCCCCTCTTCTCCCCTCTTCTCCCCTACCCCCCTCGGTCGTTCTCAAGCTCTACCATCCCTCCATCCATTGCTCTCACATCTGGGGACCTCTCCTCCCCCCGGCTAAGTGGCTAAGTGGGAACTCTCAGCTGAAATATGAAAACAACATAAGTAAAGTAAGTAGCCTCGCCCGAGAACAGCTCATAGGGCAGGAGCCAGAACGGCTCATAGGGCAGGAGCCAGAACGGCACATAGGGCAGGAGCCAGAACGGCCCATAGGGCAGGAGCCAGAACGGCCCATAGGGCAGGAACCAGAACGGCCCATAGGGCAGGAGCCAGAACGGCTCATAGGGCAGGAGCCAGAACGGCTCATAGGGCAGGAGCCAGAACGGCCAATAGGGCAGGAGCCAGAACGGCCCATAGGGCAGGAGCCAGAACAGCTCATAGGTAGAGGAGCCAGAACGGCCCATAGGGCAGGAGCCAGAACAGCTCATAGGCAGAGGAGCCAGAACGGCCCATAGGGCAGGAGCCAGAACAGCTCATAGGTAGAGGAGCCAGAACGGCCCATAGGGCAGGAGCCAGAACAGCTCATAGGTAGACGAGCCAGAACGGCCCATAGGGCAGGAGCTTATCTCTTGTTGTAAATTGAGGCAATTTGATGTACACTGCTCAAAAAAATAAAGGGAACACTTAAACAACACAATGTAACTCCAAGTCAATCACACTTCTGTGAAATCAAACTGTCCACTTAGGAAGCAACACTGACTGACAATACATTTCACATGCTGTTGTGCAAATGGAATAGACAACAGGTGGAAATTATAGGCAATTAGCAAGACACCCCCAATAAAGGACAGGTTTTGCAGGTGGTGACCACAGACCACTTCCCAGTTCCTATGCTTCCTGGCTGATGCTTCCTGGCGGTGCTTTCACTCTAGTGGTAGCATGAGACGGAGTCTACAACCCACACAAGTGGCTCAGGTAGTGCAGCTCATCCAGGATGGCACATCAATGCGAGCTGTGGCAAGAAGGTTTGCTATGTCTGTCAGCGTAGTGTCCAGAGCATGGAGGCGCTACCAGGAGACAGGCCAGTACATCAGGAGACGTGGAGGAGGCCGTAGGAGGGCAACAACCCAGCAGCAGGACTGCTACCTCCGCCTTTGTGCAAGGAGGAGCAGGAGGAGCACTGCCAGAGCCCTACAAAATGACCTCCAGCAGGCCACAAATGTGCATGTTTCTGCTCAAACGGTCAGAAACAGACTCCATGAGGGTGGTATGAGGGCCCAACATCCACAGGTGGGGGTTGTGCTTACAGCCCAACACCGTGCAGGACGTTTGGCATTTGTCAGAGAACACCAAGATTGCCAAATTCACCACTGGCGCCCTGTGCTCTTCACAGATGAAAGCAGGTTCACACTGAACACGTGACAGACGTGACAGAGTCTGGAGACGCCATGGAGAACGTTCTGCTGCCTGCAACATCCTCCGGCATGACCGGTTTGGCGGTAGGTCAGTCATGGTGTGGGGTGGCATTTCTTCGCACAGCCCTCCATGTGCTCGCCAGAGGTAGCCTGACTGCCATTAGGTACCGAGATGAGATCCTCAGACCCCTTGTGAGACCAGATGCTGGTGCGGTTGGCCCTGGGTTCCTCCTAATGCAAGACAATGCTAGACCTCATGTGGCTGGAGTGTGTCAGCAGTTCCTGCTAGAGGAAGGCATTGATGCTATGGACCGCCCGTTCCCCAGACCTGAATCCAATTGAGCACATCTGGGACATCATGTCTCGCTCCATCCACCAATGCCACGTTGCACCACAGACTGTCCAGGAGTTGGCGGATGCTTTAGTCCAGGTCTGGGAGGAGATCCCTCAGGAGACCATCCGCCACCTCATCAGGAGCATGCCCAGGCGTTGTAGGGAGGTCATACAGGCACGTGGAGGCCACACACACTACTGAGCCTCATTTTGACTTGTTTTAAGGACATTACATAAAAGTTGGATCAGCCTGTAGTGTGGTTTTCCACTTTAATTTTGAGGGTGACTCCAAATCCAGACCTCCATGGGTTGATACATTTGATTTCCATTGATAATTTTTGTGTGATTTTGTTGTCAGCACATTCAACTATGTAAAGAAAAAAGTATTTAATAAGATTATTTCATTCATTCAGATCTAGGATGTGTTATTTTAGTGTTCCCTTAATTTTTTTAAGCAGTGTATAAGTACACCCCCTGGACAGGAGGCTGATTGGCCTGAGTTGGCATGGGTTCAAACCCTACGCACTCCCCTTCTGTCTCGCACTTCATACCTTTCCTGTCTTCTTTTCACTGCCCTATCCATTCAATAAAACCACAAAAACATGGAAGAGAGAGTGGGACGCAAGGCTGTACTGTAGGCTATGCAGGCCTGCCACCGTCGTCACCGGCTGGTGTCGGCGCGGCAGCGCTTGAGGAGATAAGCGATAACGAGTATCTGTTCTTTCAGAAGCTCCTCATCCTTGGAGACAGACACACGCACAACCACCCCACCCCACCCCTCACCCCCACACACACACACACTCCGAAGGTAATGCAGCAGGAAATGATTACAGATATGCTTCAAATGGTTGAAATTAGAGGCAGTCAGGCAACTGACAGAGGTTCAATTGCCGGCATCCTTCTTAGGTTTGCAGAGCCTCCCGGAGGAGGATGTCTCAGAGCGCCAACATTACATCAGGGTTATTGCAAGGTGTGGAATGGGATTGTTATGATCATCACCACCCTGTCATTGAGATTCATTGAACCAATAAGGAGAAGCCTAGACAGTGATAATTGTTGTTTTGTTCTAATCTCCAACATAGATGGTCTACGAGATGTTTGTAATGTGTGATTGCTTGGACTAACAATAAAAAGTTTAGTAGAGTTTATCGAAGAACAGACAAACAGCTCTTTCTACAATGACAGCCAGAAAATACAAATAAAAGAGTCTGAGAAATCATCAATATCACGATTGTTGTTTTGTCCTCATCTCCTACATAGATGGTAGAACATTACATGATGTTATGTTTGGTAGTGGCTGATTACTTGGACACATAGTGATAAACAGATTATCAATGAACAACCGAACAGCTCTTTCCCACATTGACAGCCAGGAGAAAAAGAGTGGAAAAAACAGACCAATTTATTGGATTGTTTTGTTGTGTTGTGATGTGTTATGGCAGCAGCAGGTAGAGAGACCAGACAGACTCAGTTATTTGCTATTTTCTGTAAAAACCCAAACAGACCAATAAAGGTGGGGAGTGGGGACTGCCTGGCAGCATGGCATCTTCAGGACTGTGAGTTATCTGATCTGGATTAGGCCCTGTGGCCATGTTTGATTGAGCAGAGATTACTGTGTTTACTCTGGGGGATGTTGAGTGTGTGTGTGTGTGTGTGTGTGTGTGTGTGTGTGTGCATGCGTGGGCTCTCTGGATGGTCTGCCAGTCATAAAACAGTGGTAATTGAATGAGTGAGAGACTGGAGCCCCCCTTCAGACAGATGAGTGGTAAATCCCAGGATGTGACAGGAAGGCTATCCTCTAGTATCCTCCTCCTGTTGTACTGTGAACAGAACCATGAAGACATTACATTTACGTCATTTAGCAGACGCTCTTTTCCAGAGCGACTTACAGTTAGTGAATACATATTTTTTTTTATACTGGCCCCCCATGGGAATCAAACCCACAACCCTGGCGTTGCAAACGCCATGCTCTATCAACTGAGCTACATCCCTGCCGGCCATTCCCTCCCCTACCCTGGACGACGCTGGGCCAATTGTGCGCCGCCCATGAGTCTCCCGGTCGCGGCCGGCTGCGACAGAGCCTGGATTCGAACCAGGATCTCTAGTGGCACAGTTAGCACTGCGATGCAGTGCCTTAGACCACTGCGCCACTCAGGAGCTCGACATCTCTGACAGGCTAGGGCCCAACCTGCACTGTTGTACTGTGAACAGAACCATGAAGACATCTCTGACAGGCTAGGGCCCAACCTGCACTGAAGGCACTATCCCAACTGACATACAGTTAGTAAGTCGGACTATGACAGTAAGGCTATCTTCCTCCTACTGTATATTGATCTAGACTAGGGGCCTGAATTGCATTCGAGGAAGCACCCCAAATAACACCCTGTTCCCTATATAATGCACCCTATTCCCCATAACGTGCACAAAAAATACGGTGTCAGTTCAAATAGAACAAGTTTTAAACTAGTAAACCTTTTTTAACCAAAGATGAGTGAAAATATCTAATTTGTCGAAAAATACATTCATCATGACACGCTTGGCCCTCTCCAATGTCTGTTTGCCTCTCCAATATCTGTTTGCCACTTCACAATATCTGTTTCATTCATCTCATCCCATTAAGAGCTCTCTGCTCCTGGCTGATGGTTGTTCGTCACACACATTAACACACACATCCCTCCCTCCCTCAGGGTTCCGGCTACAACGAGATACTAATAGAAAAATGCAGTTGTGTTAAAAAAGCTGCATTTATGAATCACCGGCATGATTTTTTCTAGAAATGTACAAATGTATAAAACTTCTAATGACGCATTGCGATGACAGAGGGGAGTGGTGTGTGTGTGTGTGTGTATGTGTCCCCCCCCCCACTACTTTCCACAGGCCATTGGGTTCTAATAGAATAAGAAGGCATTCCATTAATTTCTAGCATTCTCGTTTAGCAGCTACCAGTAATGAAAAACCCCACAGAGACTGCGGAGAGAGAATGACAGGAGAGATTTGTATAATATCATCTAATATAATGCTGCATGGGCTGGAGACCAGGGACAGACTAGGACCAGAAATAGGCCTGGGCATTTCTAACACACCGGCCCATTGTGTTCCTTGAGGCCGCAACACCGGCCCATTGTTTTCTTCAAGGCCCCCAGTTTTAGCCAAATAATGACAAGTCTGCTCAAGAAAAAACTATTTAGACAGGCCCACTCGGCTAACAATGGACCAGCCCATCTGGCATTTGCCGAACTGCCCTACGGCCAGTCTGTTTCTGCTGGAGACTGGAGCGCTACTGGTGTATAGTCTCATTATGAGCCAACGGACAGAGAGGAAGGGTTACCGTGGTAAATCTGCCGACTGTGTCTGAATAGGACAGAGACGGACTGTGTCACCGGACAGGAGTGTTCAGCTATACGTCAGGAAATGCGACATTACAATGAGTAATACGTCACTGTGTGTGTGTGTGTGTGTGTGTGTGTGTGTGTGTGTGTGTGTGTGTGTGTGTGTGTGTGTGTGTGTGTGTGTGAAACAGGAGATTGCCATGAGTTATGATCACATTGCATCTCATTAGGAAGTACAAGAGCTGTATCTTTGATAAGAAACCGTCCTCTCACAACATAACCGATACAGAATCAAGGTGTCAGGTTCCAATATGAAAGATAACACCACTACATTTAACCCCAATAAAATTACACAGCGATGCTTCCTGGTGGTATCTGTCCCAGCCAGGTAGCCCGCGATACAAGTCAGTATTCGACGTCCATCCATGCCTAAGGACGTCGGGAGATTACATGGAAATCGGCCACTAGGGGCAACAGTGAGCGGTAAGTTTTAATTTTGCTAGGGCGTTGTGGACAGGGATAGCCAGGAATTTCAATGCAAGCACATGTACGCACACACACACACACACACACACATACACACCTGTTGGCTGTGAACCTAAACCTCTTTGGGTCTAGTTTGAATTATGTGAAGGAACTCTGATTTTTTGGGCAAAACAATTTCAGCCTGAGAGTTTACAGTTCTCTCCCTTTCCTGTTGTCTCACTTTCCCTCTCTCTTTCCCATTCTCTCTCTCTCTCTCTCTCTCTCTCTCTCTCTCTCTCTCTCTCTCTCTCTCTCTCTCTCTCTCTCTCTCTCTCTCTCTCTCTCTCTCTCTCTCTCTCTCTCTCTCTCTCTCTCTCTCTCTCTCTATATATATATATATATATATATATATATATATATATATATATATATATATATATATATATATATACATCCTTCAAACTCAACTCTGGACCTGGAAGCCAGTTCCACTGCCTTTTTTCATTGGTCCCCTCTAATCAGGGACTGATTTAGACCTGGGACACCAGGTGTGTGCAATAAATTATTAGGTAGAACAGAAAACCAGCAGGCTCCGGACCTCGTAGGTTATAAGAATTGCTCTATATCACGTGTCAAAGTCATTCCACGGAGGGCCGAGTGTCTGCGGGTTTTCGCTCCATCCTTGCACTTGATTGATGAATTAAGGTCACTAATTAGTAAGGAACTCCCCTCACCTGGTTGTCTAGGTCTTAATTGAAAGGAAAAACCAAAAAAACACAGACACTCAGCCCTCCTTGGAATGAGTTGGACACCCCTGCTCTATATGGTGTTAAGAATTAACTAAAATGTAGGCAAGAGGACCAGACTTGAATGGAACACTTTAACTAGTTGCCTTGAACGCAGCTCCCTAGCAACTCAACAAGCAACAGCTGCTACTAATTGCCAATCAGCCTCCACGCCTGTTTGCATCACTTTAACTAGTTGCCTTGAACGTGGCTCCTCAACAAGCATCAGCTGTAACTCATGTCTAATCAGCCTCCACACTTGTCCTCACTCTCCTTAATCACCACTGCCACCCTACTTAAACCTTACCAAACTAACATTCCTCCTCTTGGTCTGCAGTGCATGTTGCGTTGCATGACATTGCGCGTTACAAGCCTGATTAAGGTTTTGCTTCTAGCTAGTATCTCTAAGGTTCTTCCGAGGATGTCTTGGGGGATTTCCATCACCACAGCAGCCTAACTACCACGGCCTGACGGTGATGTCTACCTGAGACTCCGAGCCAAACTCTACAGCAGGGTTCTTCAATTCCGGTCCTGGAGGGCCGAAACACCTCTGTTTTTCATCCTCTCCTTCTAATCAGGGGCTATTTCAGACCTGGGACACCAGGTGAGTGCAATTAACTACCAGGTAGAAATAAAAAACAGAAGTGTTTCGGCCCTCCAGGACTGGAATTGAAGAACCCTGCTCTACAGAGTCAACCCTCTGGATCCTTCATCTGCAGCCCTCTGCTTCATCCATCCCATTCTCATTCCCTTCCTGAATCCTCATTATCACATCCATTCCATTTCCTCAATAGATATTCTAAACTGGTCCTTTAACTAGTGAATTGTCATTCATTTCCTTTCTCCTTGTCTCTCTAACTCTGCCACCAGCCCTCAGCCTTATCATAAACTGTCAGCTGCTGTCTTCATTTCCCACCATACTAGATGGCTGACACATATAATAGTCTGCCTATTGGGATTCATATTTGGCAACACTGCTTCCTGTCAATGTATTTGCTCAGGTTATTGCTAATCAGAGAGCCTTTACCCCCTACTGTTCACCACCTCTGTGTTCATCATAAGACGACCATAGCAGTGGAGCTACAAGAGAGACCAGGGCCTGTATCCACAGTGTCTCAGAGTAGGAGTGCTGATCTAGGATCAGTTTAGCCTTTTAGGTCATAATGAATAATATTACAGTGCATTCGGAAAGTATTCAGACCCCCTTGACTTTTTCCACATTTTGTTACGTTACAGCCTTATTCTAAAATGGATTAAATGAAAATTTTCCCTCATCAATCTACCCACAATCCCCCGTAATGACAACACGAAAACAGGTTCGTAGAAATTTCTGCACATTTATAAAAAATAAAACAAAGAAATACCTTATTTACATAAGTATTCAAACCCTTTGCTATGAGACTGGAAATTGAGCTCAGTTGCATCCTGTTTCCATTGATCATCCGTGAGATGTTTCTACAACTTGATTGGAGTACACCTGTGGTAAATTCAATTGATTGGACATGATTTGGAAAGGCACACACCTGTCTATATGAGGTCCCACAGTTGACAGTGCATGTCAGAGCAAAAACCAAGCCATGAGGTCGAAGGAGCGCTGAGACACGATTGTGTCGAGGCACAGATCTGGGGAAGGGTACCAAAAAAGGTCTGCAACATGAAGGTCCCCAAGAACACAGTGGCCTCCATCATTCTTAAATGGAAGAAGTTTGGAACCACCAAGACTCTTCCTAGCGCTGGCCGCCTGGCCAAACAGAGCAATCGGGGGAGAAGGGCCTTGGTCAGGGAGGTGTCCGAGAACCTGATGGTCACTCTGACAGAGCTCCAGAGTTCCTCTGTGGAGATGGGAGAACCTTCCAGAAGGACAACCATCTCTGCAGCACTCCACCAATCAGGCCTTTATGGTAGAGTGGCCAGACGGAAGCCACTCCTCAGTAAAAGGCACATGACTGCCTGCTTGGAGTTTGCCAAAAGGCACCTAAAGGACTCTCAGACCATGAGAAACAAGATTCTCTGGTCTGATGAAACCAAGATTGAACTCTTTAGCCTGAATGCCAAGAGTCACGTCTGGTGGAAACCTGGCACCATCCCTACGGTGAAGTATGGTGGTGGCAGCATCATGCTGTGGGGATGTTTTTAAGCGGCATGGACTGTGAGACTAGTCAGGATCGAGGGAAAGATGAACGGAGCAAAGTACAGAGAGATCCTTGATGAAAACCTGCTCCAGAGTGCTCAGGACCTCAGGCTGGGACGAAGGTTCACCTTCCAACAGGACAACAACCCTAAGCACACAGCCAAGACAACCAGGAGTGGCTTCAGGACAAGTCTCCGAATGTCCTTGAGTGGCCCAGCCAGAGCCCGGACTTGAACCCGATCTAACATCTCTAGAGAGACTGGAAAATAGCTGTGCAGCAACGCTCCCCATCCAACCTGACAGAGCTTGAGAGGATCTTCAGAGAAGAATGGGAGAAACTCCCCAAATACAGGTGTGCCAAGCTTGTAGCATCCTACCCAAGAAGACTCCAGGCTGTAATCGCTGCAAAAGGTGCTTCAACAAAGTACTTATGTAAATGTGTAATATTTCCGTTTTTTATGGGCAAACAATTCTAAAAACCTGTTTTTGCTTTGTAAATACGTGGTATTGTATGTAGATTGATGAAGGGGGAAAAACTATGTGATCCATTTTAGAATAAGGCTGTAACGTAACAAACTATGGAAAAAGTCAAGGGGTCTGAATACTATCCGAATGCACTGTATATGGACAGATCCTAGATCAGCATTCCTATTCTGAGATGCTTTGTGGATACGGGCCTGCTCCAGTTTCTGTGGATGGAGGCATATTGGGCTCTTTTCAGCCAGACGGACACTGATCCTTACTCTGATTTTTACTACAAACATATTAGAGATGCTTTCATAGAAAATACCCAAAACACTTTTGTACACGACTATGACATCACACTGCTACTTTCAAAATGGCCATTTATACCATCAAGCTATCACAGACTGCTCATTCAAGACTTCAAGGACATGGGCTTACTTGTATTAAACCATCACGCCCTGCTTTCATAAAAACGTTTTTATAGAGAACACCCAAACTCTACTCTATCACTACTTGAATCAAGTTTGAAAATCTAAAAGTCTTCTTTGTACAAGACTATGAGGATATGGGTTTACGGCTAACAAAATGTCAGTTTATGTTCAAGGCCATTACAGACTGCCAAACAGCAGAGTACTTAGGTCTAATCTCCTTCACACACCCACAAGCTGTCCATCACCACCCACAGGATAGAAGATTAGAGACACTAGAAACAGCCCACTCCAGCTCTCTACTGTGTGTGTATGTGAGAGAGAGAGAGAGAGAGAGAGAGAGAGAGAGAGAGAGAGAGAGAGAGAGAGAGAGAGAGAGAGAGAGAGCAAGTGGGGTAGAGAGAGATGAAAAGAGAGAGAGAGAGAGAGAGAGAGTGTTTGTGCATGCACACTTGCCTGTCTTGATTATGGTGAAGCTCAGTCCCTCCTGATATCAAGTTACAGGGAGTATGGGTTACCATGGTTGTGTTAAGAATAAACATCTCTCAATGGCCATTGTTCTGGTTTCTGAACTCTTTTAGGAAGGTCAACTCTGTGAGACGACAGCATCACAATATTATGCGTGGTCACACACACACACACACACACACACACACACACACACACACACACACACACACACACACACACACACTCCTATACACACACACACACACACACACACACACACACACACACTCCTATACACACACACACACACACACACACACACACACACACACACAGCAGTGTTACTTCAGATTAACATAATAATAACATCTCAAATTCACGTTTAGGGAGAGAACACAATGAAACTCTGTCTCTCCTGTACAACAGTCTTTATACTGTCTGCCCTCATACAGTGAGAAATGAACGTCGGAACACACAGAACACTGGGTCAGAGAGCACCATTAGGAATGGGTCTTAATATAACTGTTATAATCATCTATCATTACTATATCAGTATTACACACTATTACATAATATACTCTAGACTGTGTGTGTGTGTGTGTGTGTGTGTGTGTGTGTGTGTGTGTGTGTGTGTGTGTGTCTTTGCTGTCTTCTGTTAAAGCCTCATTAATGCGACTGTGAGCGACCGAAAACATAAATTGTGTGTCTTGTATCAGAGTGAACAGTAAACCTTGTGGTTTCCATCGATGGTACAGAGGGAGAGAGAGAGAATGAGAGATAGAGAGAGAGAGGAGAGAAAAAAGAGAGAGAAAATGAGAGAGAGCCTGACACGGTTGAGTGTGTGTGTGTATGTGTGTGTCTGTTTAGAGTTTGTGTCTGTGTGTATGCATGCGTGCATGTGCGCCTTTGTGTGTTTCAGAATGGCAGGAAGGTTCAATAATCAAATCCCCAAATGTCCTCTATTTGTCTGTGAGAGGATGAGAGATAATTGCGTTCGGTCATAATGAGCTCTGGAAAATAGATTGTCTACCCAAATTGTTTTCGGGGAAATCTGTTTTTAGGGAATTTGTCATCCTGGTATACAATACACCCAGCCTAATACAGTACTATCCATAGAAATAGACAGATCTATTCATTTAAAATATTTCTATAGTACTATCATATACAGGTAACTGCCAAAATAAAGGAAACACCAACATGAAGTGTATTAAGGGCGTTGGGCCACCACGACCCGCCAGAACAGCTTCAATGCACCTTGGCATAGATTCTACAAGTGTCTGGAACTCTATTGGAGGGATGCAACACCATTCTTCCATGAGAAATTCCATCGTTTGGTATTTTGTTGATGGTGGTGGAAAACGCTGTCTCAGGCAACATTCCAGAATCTTCCATAAGTGTTAAATTGGGTTGAGATCTGGTGACTGAGACACACACACACACTTTAAACCTCCTACGCTCCTTTGAGACCCCTCTTTCAAAGTCACTGAGATTTCTTCTTCTAACCATGGTAGCCAAAATAATTGGCATTTTTATACATGACCCTAAGCATGATGGGATGTTAATTGATCAATTAACTCAGAAAACCACACCTGTGTGGAAGCACCTGCTTTCAATATACTTTGTATCCCTCATTTACTCACGTGTTTCCTTTATTTTGGCATTTACCTGTATTTATCAAAGAGATTATTAAGATTATTATTAAGGTTATCCATAAACTGGTGTTGGCATACAGTTGAAGTTGGAAGTTTACATCCACCTTAGCCAAATACATTTAAACTCAGTTTTTCACAATTCCTGACATTTAATCCTAGTAAAAATTCCCTGTCTTAGGTCAGTTAGGATCACCACTTTATTTTAAGAATGTAAAATGTCAGAATAATAGTAGAGATAATTATTTATTTCAGCTTTTATTTCTTTCATCACATTCCCAGTGGGTCAGAAGTTTACATACACTCAATTAGTATTTGGTAGCATTGCCTTTAAATTGTGTCAAACGTTTCAGGTAGCCTTCCACAAGCTTCCCACAATAAGTTGGGTGAATGTTGGCCCATTCCTCCTGACAGAGCTGGTGTAAATGAGTCAGGATTGTAGGCCTCCTTGCTCGCACACGCTTTTTCAGTTCTGCCCACAAATTTTCTATAGGATTGAGGTCAGGGCTTTGTGATGGCCACTCCAACATCTTGACTTTGTTGTCCTTAAGCCATTTTGCCACAACTTTGGAAGTATGCTTGGGGTCATTGTCCATTTGGAAGACCCATTTGCGACCAAGCTT
This sequence comes from Coregonus lavaretus, assembly GCF_964263955.1. Taxonomy (NCBI): domain Eukaryota; kingdom Metazoa; phylum Chordata; class Actinopteri; order Salmoniformes; family Salmonidae; genus Coregonus; species Coregonus lavaretus. The sequence goes on along the minus strand of NW_028158491.1, from coordinate 111,645 downwards.
TAACTTCCTGACTGATGTCTTGAGATGTTGCTTCAATATATCCACATAATTTTCCTTCCTCATCATGCCATCTATTTTGTGAAGTGCACCAGTCCCTCCTGCAGCAAAGCAGCCCCACAGCATGATGCTGCCACCCCTGTGCTTCACGGTTGGGATGGTGTTCTTCGGCTTGCAAGCAACCCCCTTTTTCCTCCAAACATAACGATGGTCATTATGGCCAAACAGTTCTATTTTTATTTCATCAGACCAGAGGACATTTCTCAAAAAAGTACGATCTTTGTCCCCATGTGTAGTTGCAAACCGAAGTCTGGCTTTTTTATGGCGGTTTTGGAGCAGTGGCTTTTTCCTTGCTGAGCGACCTTTCAGGTTATGTCGATATATACTCATTTTACTGTGGAAATAGATACTTTTGTACCTGTTTCCTCCAGCATCTTCACAAGGTCCTTTGCTGTTGTTCTGGGATTGATTTGCACTTTTCGCACCAAAGTACGTTAATCTCTAGGAGACAGAACACGTCTCCTTCCTGAGCGGTATGACGGCTGCGTGGTCCCATGGTGTTTATACTTGCGTACTATTGTTTGTACATATGAACGTGGTACCTTCAGGCGTTTGGAAATTGCTCCCAAGGATGAACCAGACTTGTGGAGGTCTACAATTATTTGGCTGATTTCTTTTGATTTTCCGATGATGTCAGGCAAGGTAGGCCTTGAAATACTTCCACAGGTACACCTCCAATTGACTCAAATGATGTAAATTAGCCTATCAGAAGCTTCTAAAGCCATGACATAATTTTCTGGAATTTTCCAAGCTGTTTAAAGGCACAGTCAACTTAGTGTATGTAAACGTCTGACCCACTGGAATTGTGATACAGTGACTTATAAGTGAAATAATCTGTCTGTAAACAATTGTTGGAAAAATTACTTGTGTCATGCACAAAGTAGATGTCCTAACCGACTTGCCAAAACTATAGTTTGTTAACAAGAAATTTGTGGAGTGGTTGAAAAACGGCTTTTAATGAGTCTAACCTAAGTGTATGTAAACTTCCGACTTCAACTGCATGTCCATCATGTGTTGGACATACAGTCTGTGTACTAGTTATCAAATAGATTATTCTAGTTATAGTTAATAATAGTTTTATGTGTTCACCCAGCCTAGTATACAGTAGCTTCCGTCATTGTAAATAATAATTTGTTATTAACTGACTTGCCTAGTTAAATAAAGGCTAAATATATATATATTTTTTTTTTATTATCATGTAGTTGTCATGGAGATTATTATTAAGGTTAATCATGAACTATTGCTGGTATGTCCAACCTCTAGGCTACAATCTCAGTGTACTAACAGCACTAATAGCAAATATGTCACGGTTTCGGCCGAGGCTGCCTCTCTCCCTTGTTCGGGCAGGCTTCGGCGTTCGTTGTCTCCGGAATACTAGCTGCCACCGTTGTATGTTTCATGTTCGTTTGGTTTTGTCTGTTTGTTGTCACACCTGTTCTCGTTTAGCCTAATTAGTGTTCTATAAGTTTCTCGTTGTGTTTGTCTAGTGTTGTGTGTTATTGATTTTGGTCAGTCGTGTGTAGGGCTTAATTCTTGTATTTCGCTCGGTTGAGCTTCCCTCCACTGCGTTGGAGTATTACGCACCTGTTTTGTGCGCTTTTGTTTTGTGCGCCTACGTGCGTATTTCGCCTTCGGGCAAGAGTTGTCCTATTTCCGTGTTTGGCGATTACTAAAGTCTGTTGGACTATCCGTCGGTGTCCTGCGTTTGATTCCACCACTGCACCCACCTACAGCACGCGTTGACAAAATAGATTTTTGCAGTTATTAAGCTAACATATTTAATAATAGCTATTAAGTTGATGTCATTTTAACCAGTTAGGCCCACTAGGAGTGTCACGCCCTGGCTCTGGGGACACTTGTATGTTGAGCCAGGGTGTGCATTTCATTTGTTTATCTGGTATGTGTATTTCTATGTTGGCCTGAGTGGCTCCCAGTCAGAGGCAACGAGTGTCAGCTGTCGTTGGTTGTCTCTGATTGGGAGCCATATTTAAACTGTCTGTTTCCCATTTGTGTTTGTGGGATCTTGTTTCAAGTCTGTTTATGTTAGACCGTGAACTGTCACGTATCGTTTATTGTTTTGATCGTGTCTCTAATTAAAGAGTATGTTTGCCTGCAACGCTGCGCCTTGGTCCTCCTCTCTGGTAGACGATCGTGACAGAAGAAACCACCAAGATTTGACCAAGCAGCGTGTCCAGGAGCCATCGCCAGGGAGATCTCTAGCAGATCTCCTTCGCCTCCTCGACTGGGTCAAGCCGGGTGAGGAAGAGAAGGGCTTGACATTGTGGCAGAAGGGCGAAAGGCTGGCGAGGGACATGGAGACCTGGTCCACGGGTAGGAGAGACGCCCAGAAAATTTTTAGGGGGGGGCTAACGCCGTGGACGACGGGCCAGCAGGAGACCGCGGCAGAGCGGCCCAGCGGGTTGGCAGAGGAGGCCGCCAGGTTACGGGGGCCACTGGTCGAAGAGGGGGTGGAAGGTGTAGAGGCACGGCGAGAGGTACTGGGGTGTGTTACCAGTCCGGTCCGGCCCATTCCAGATCCCGGCGTAGGACCAGTGGTGTGTGTCCCCAGTACGGTCCGGCCTGTTCCTGCTCCCCGCACCAGGTCAGTGGGGCGCTTCGTCAGCCCGGCTCGGCCCGTTCCTGCTCCCCGCACCAAGTCAGTGGTGCGCTTCGTCAGCCCGGCTCGGCCCGTTCCTGCTCCCCGCACCAAGTCAGTGGTGCGCTTCGTCAGCCCGGCTCGGCCCGTTCCTGCTCCCCGCACCAAGTCAGTGGTGCGCTTCGTCAGCCCGGCTCGGACCGCTCCTGCTCCCCACACCAAGCCAGTGGTGTGCGTCGTCAGCCCGGCTCGGCCCGTTCCTGCTCCCCGCACCAAGTCAGTGGTGCGCTTCGTCAGCCCGGCTCGGCCCGTTCCTGCTCCCCGCATCAAGTCAGTGGTGCGTTTCGTCAGCCCGGCGCGGCCCGCTCCTGCTCCCCGCACCAAGTCAGTGGTGTGCGTCGTCAGTCCGGCACGGCCCGTGCCTGTTCCACCGGTGGCTGGTCCGGCACCGGTCAGATGCTTCACGCCGGAGCTAGAGCAATCCGCTCCACCAGTGTGCAGTCCAGCTCCGGCCAGCGGGGCCAGACCGGACCAGGGGTACTTTGGGGGGTTGGAGAGGGAGCGGGGATCAGGCCCGGAGCCGGATCCGCCGCCTAAGCGGAGTGCCCACCCGGTCCCTCCCCTGTGGTGTTTGGTGGGCGCGGTCGGAGTCCGCGCCTTTAGGGGGGGGGGTACTGTCACGCCCTGGCTCTGGGGACACTTGTATGTTGAGCCAGGGTGTGCATTTCATTTGTTTATCTGGTATGTGTATTTCTATGTTGGCCTGAGTGGCTCCCAGTCAGAGGCAACGAGTGTCAGCTGTCGTTGGTTGTCTCTGATTGGGAGCCATATTTAAACTGTATGTTTCCCATTTGTGTTTGTGGGATCTTGTTTCAAGTCTGTTTATGTTAGACCGTGAACTGTCACGTATCGTTTATTGTTTTGATCGTGTCTCTAATTAAAGAGTATGTTTGCCTGCAACGCTGCGCCTTGGTCCTCTGTTCCCGACGATCGTGACAAGGAGTGGATAACAGGTATTAAGTAAGATTAATCATCAACTATATTTTTGGCATTCTACCAATACATAGACTACAATCTCAGTGTGGAAAACATAGGTAGCCAAATACAATACAATACTGTATCTCTTTCTCTCTCTGTTTTTAGTTTTTTTTAACCAAGAAGAGTAATGCGTCACCACACCTTTCACAATGCCCATAATCATATTGCCCTATTCTGCCACGATGATATTGTTGGGTATGGTTGGGTAGGCCACTTGAAAAAGCGGATGTTTTTTCCTGAAAGTGCACTGGGGGTCAGAATAATACATGGGTGTGTTGGATTCATCACCATTTCCCTCCTCCCCTATATGGTTTTATGATATCAACAGTGAGGCAGTCAGATCAAATGTGATTCCAGCTCGACAGCACCTCATCCTAACTTCAATTGATATGTCCGAGATGGCAGGAAAGTGGGTGACATGTATTCCTGTCTTTTGGTTGGTTGGGCCTTGGTGACAAATGAGCACTCAGGTCTGTTGATCTATTTCCATGAGGGATGTGTGTGAGTGTGTGTGCATGCGTGTGTGTGCGAGCACGTGCGTGCGTGTGTGCATGTATGTGTGTGTGTGTGAAGGGAGGGCTGTAGACTTACCAGCTGACCTGTTAGTTGAGCTGATTCATATGAGGTTCTTGTTATGTGGCCCAAGTGAACGCACACAGAGCTTGGTGGTTTGTTTTGAATAAAAAATCTACAAATAAAGTCTATGGTCTTTTTCACGGCCTGAAAATGAGGGCAGGTAGACAATATCTTCACACAGACGATGTTGGCATTTAAAAACCATGCTGTGCTCCTCTATGAGCTAGGTCTAACCTAACATTTATAACTAGGTCCAACCTAACATTTATGACTAGGTCTAACCTAACATTTATGACTAGGTCTAACCTAACATTTATAACTAGGTCTAACCTAACATTTATGACTAGGTCTAACCTAACATTTATGACTAGGTCTAACCTAACATTTATAACTAGGTCTAACCTCATGATACTAACTGTAAGTCGCTCTGGATAAGAGCGTCTGCTAAATGACTCAAATGTAAATGTAAATGTAACCTAACATTTATAACTAGATCTAACCTAACATTTATAACTAGGTCTAACCTAACATTTATAACTAAGGCTAGACTAACATTTGTAGCTAGGATTAGATTAACATTCATAGCTAGGGTTAGACTAACATGTATAACTAGGTCTAGACTAACATTCATAGCTAGGGCTAGATTAATGAATAGCTAGGGCTAAACTAACATTTATAACTAGGGCTAGACTAACATTCATAGCTAGGGTAAGACTTACTATCATTTGATGTCTTCTTTAGATGTGAGCTCAGTAGTTAGAGAGAGAGAGAGAGAGAGAGAGAGAGAGAGAGAGAGAGTGTGTGTGTGTGTTTGTGAGTGTGTGTGTGTGTTCTACCCATGACCAGTCTATCAGGTTCTGGTTTGATGAGCCAGCTAGCTCCACGTCCTGGGTTTAATGATGCGTGAGGCGGCAGTACGTGGAACTCTAAATGAACCGTTACTCTGCAACACGAATGAGACCTGCTCTCATAACTGCCTAACTACCGGTGGATGTGTGTGTGCCAGGCTGAACAGACTGGGAATTAACATTCTGCCTTTGATTACAGCTGCTAGGCTATGTTCAAAATGGAACTATATTCCTTATACAGTGCACTACTTCTGAAATGACAACCCATATTCCCTGGCCTCACAGTGAAGCACAGTGTCTGAAGCACATTCATGAACAATGATCTATCTCACTTCTTTCTCCCTTTCCTATTGTCTGTGTTCTCTCCCTAGACATGAATTTGAGACATTATTATTATTTTCATCAGAAGTAACACTGCTGTGTGTGTGTGTATGTGGGTGTGTGTGTGTGTATGTGTGACCACGCATAATATTGTGATGCTGTCATCTCACAGAGTTGACCTTCCTAAAAGAGTTCAGAAACCAGAACAATGGCCATTGAGAGATGTTTATTCTTACCATAACTATGGTAACCCATATTCCCAGTTGTAACTTGATACCATATAAAATGGCAGTGTGTTTCAATAACGATGAAATAGAATACACGAGGTGGCTCAGAAAGACACAATTATTTCAACATCATATCAACATAACATCAGAAAATACTACATATATTATCATATTCCTGACCACGTTTATCCAATGTTGTGATTCAAACATTCACAAAACTGTAGAAAAACATTGGTTGAATGTTGGATGAACGGGGCTGGAATGGTTGAGCTTTTTTAAAAGTCTGTATTCACAGGATAGTTTGTTTCCAAGCTGTGGTGTGGCGTAGTGTGGCCGACCTTTTGAAAAACCACATTTCAATGCTTTTACTGCACGTACTGTAGTAGGTTTTAGTCTTTCCCCCAAAAGCCTTTGCAACATAATACATTTAGATGTTTTGCCACAGGTAGGTACATTATTTGTTTAAAGCCACGGATCCGACCATGCACAATAACTATTTATTTAAAAAAACATGTAAACAACTAAAAGTCCCAAGTCCAATCATACCAATCTTCGGTTATCCCTGCATAGGATCTTTTTAAAAGACCTTCGGAAGTCATTGTTGAAGATTGTATAGATAATAGGGTTGGCTGAACTGTTACAGTAGCCGAACCAGAAGAAGAATTTAAACAGTGTGTCAGGTATGTAACACGAGTCACAGAGCGCCTTCAGAGTGTAGGTAAAGAAGAAGGGGAACCAGCAAATGACAAAAACTCCAATGACCACAGCCAAGACGAAGGTGAACCGTTTCTCTCTGTTCTGTCTCCCCTTCCATCGACTCCCCTTAGAGCTCTGTCTCACCACCAGTTTGGGCAACGCTGGGTGGTCCACTCCTGGTTTGATCTGGCTCAGTTTGGTTTTAGCCGTGTGTTTCTTCTTCTTGATAGAACAGGGGTTGTTGACCTGGTGGTCAGAGGATGAGGAGTCCTCCATGTCCACGCCGTTTATCTCTCCTTCTTTCTCCTCCTCTCCTCTGTGTTCATCCCCCTCTCTTTGCTCTCCGTTGAGCTTTTCGTGACAAGCGTGTTGGTCACATCCGACCCCCCCAGCCCCGTTCTCCTTCTTGCCCGTCACAGGCGATGCTGCGGCCACCCTTTTGGGTTTCCGGTCGACCAGTGGCGCCCGCGTCCGTTTCTTAGCGATCTGATAGATCCGGATGTAAACGAGGATCATGATGACGCAGGGCACGAAGAACGAGCCGATACTGGACGAGATCATGTACCATTTGTCTTCGTTGATCTTACACACTGGCCCCTCCTCTTTATCGCTCTCCTTCTCCATGGTGATGAGGGGCGGGAACGAGATAACCGCGGCGATGACCCACACGATGACGATGATGCACTTGATCCTGCGCGGCGTCCGTTTCAGGTTGTACTCGATGGCCTGGGTGATTGACCAGTACCTGTCCAGACTAATGGCGCACAGGTGGGCGATGGACGCCGTACAGAAGAGAACGTCCAGTGCGAGGTAGATCTCGCACCAGACTTTACCAAAGTACCAGTAGCCCATGAGTTCGTTGGCCAGGGAGAAGGGCATGACCAGGGTTGCAACCAAAATGTCAGCCGACGCCAACGAAACCAGGAAGAGGTTCTGAGGGGCCTTCAGGGCCCGGCTAGTAAACACAGCGATGACCACTAAGACGTTGCCGAAGACTGTCAATAGGATGAGTATCCCGACCAGGATCGTTAGGGGCAATGAGATCTGGAGGCTATAGGGCGGACCCCCAAGGATGGTCTCATTGGTCATGTTGCTCATGATGGTCGCGCTTGTAAGAGTCTCATTGTTCATGTTCGTCATGTTATCCCACCCCGCCATTGGTTCTCCTTAGATCCTCAGGGATCCAATCATGTGAGGTCAGCAAATGTCGTCCGGGTAACCGTGTAGTTTGCAGCTGGAAGACTGGAAAGGGAGGGTGTGGGACTCTTCACTGTTATTTGTGTATTTATTTTTCGCTCCATTGCATGTTGGTCGACCAAGTACAGTTTAGGTTGAATATGGCTGACTGTCACTTCATCTGAAAAATAGGAGGCGCAGAAGTAAGAATTTTTAAAAGAACAAACTGGAGATGTTTTAACTGTCAATTTACACACATACAACATAACTCTCTAGTTATACTTTCCAAGAATATAGCAGGCACACACTAAAAATAACTCTTACCTCAAGCATCGTACTGTGTCACTTGGGTCCTTTTGAGTGCCCGACAATAGAATGGACAGCGAGTAACTTCTTTATGCAGGTCAGTTACTCGGGAATCAGCTGGCTTCTCGCGCATCGCTTCTGTGTTCCATGGATGAGCGCGAGCTAAGGTTTCACAGTCAGTTTTCCTCTCCACAGAATTATCCTCACTAGCAGAGCGCTAATAGAGCCGTAATCACGTTATCCTGTGGTTGCTGCTGCTGCTGCTGCCGTCGGCTCTGTGAGTGGAGACTATCGCCCTACTATGCTACTGCTGGCCACTCCAAGCACCGCTGCGCCACGCCCTCTATTTACAACCCCAACCTACCAGTACTGCGTTGCTATAGCAGCACCCGGAGCCCACACCACGTGGAAATTAAACCGGCTTTTTTTTTTATTAGTTGGCGCGCGCTAACTCCATTCCATTCACGAGCCCACCCCCTTTAAGCACCATTTATTTTCACACAAACCATTCTAAAACTGTTACAATGTTACAGAAAAAAACTGAAGGGGCTGGGGGTCATAGTCAATGGTAAGAGAATTATAGGCTAGGCCTACTAAGCAGTAAACTATTGACCAGTCAACATTGGCTGTAGCCTAAGCTTAATAGTTAGCCTATGGGGTAAAATAACCAATGTCAAGCCATGTGATGCCTAATAGGCTCATTGATGGATCACTATTTATTAAGCATTTGCAAAGGCTCGTGCATAGAACATCACATGATTTAAATGGTCTAATACTTTCCTTAGTATGCACATAACATGTAAAAACATATGATTTGGACACCACTTAAAGTAGCCTATATCCTAATAATGGGAGTTTTATGTATCTCCATTGTTTAATGCTGCAATATGTAACTTTTTGGGCGACCTGTGAGTTATAGATCTGTCATTCTCATGGAAAGCAAGTCTAAGAAGTGATAGATAGATCTGTTCTTTGTATGCAATTTCTATGCTTCCTGTACTTAAGTTTAGTTTTTGTGTCTTTTATTTTCGGTTTTGTACACCAGCGTCAAACCGCTAAAAATACAATATTTGTGGTTATTGAAAATATATTTCATAGCGGTTTAGATGGTACAATTGCTTGTTTTGTCACATAAACTGATATTAGGCTAACTATTAGCATTTTAGCAACCAGGAAATGGCAGAGGCGGTTTCTGCATATTGCACTTTTAAAATATATTATTGAGACAGACTACATTGGATCAACTTGAAGAGTGATAACACAAAAGAGGTAGGCTATGCTCAATTTAGCCACTCTCCCATTTTGGAACATGTGCTTTCAATAACATAGCCTTCTACCATTAGAAAGCTTTTCTACCATATCATGTGTGGTTGGCAGAGGAATGGAGGAAGGTGTTGTTAGTGTGATATCATATGACACCGGACTTCTGTGTTTTGAGTAAACATCACTGCTAGGATCATGCATCTGCGCGCGGATGGAGCGCGAGGATACAGTGACACCTATCGTCTTCTGAAAAAGCTTCCGCGCCCACCGACCGTCTCTCTCTGGTTCGCTTTGGAAGAAATAGCCTGAGGCGCGCCATCACCACTGATGTTGTGACATTCAGGAGTGTAAAACCTACCGTTAAGTATCGAATAATACCCCATAGTACACTATGCTTTTACTGAAAACAATATTAACTATTAGGCGTTTTAACTTTAACCTTTTCTAATATGACCATAGGTGCTTCCAACTTCTGTTCTCCCATATAAAACATTTTTTTAATGCAAAAGTGTCACATATTTGACATTATTTAAATAGGTTAAGACAGGACTATCCTAGGTAAATCTTTAGGCAAGGTATTTAGTTAATGCAATAAATTGGAACGTACTCTGATGCAACATCATCATTAAGTGCTGAATGCAGTAAATTCCAAATTCAGACTGCCAGTCCAGATGACACATGAAGTATTGTGATACTTTACCAATGTCCAAACTCCTGTCTCTCCATTTTCTAGTGGTGGCTTCAACGGGAAACGACAAGACAGAAGAAGAAAAAAACGTACCTCACCTGTAATATGTCTAATGTAATGTATTCTGAAACCCCAGTCAAAATCCTCAATCTGACTATAATTCAAATAAATTTAGAAGTTGAAGGGTGAAAGTAATTGATGTTGACTGGAGTCGAGATGTGAGGGACCATGTTTTAAATTATCCAGTAGGGGGCGCTCTTGTATTGGGACAGGCAGAGCCGTACATTGGTCTCTCTGGGTACAGGTGCAATAGAATGGAAGTGTGTCGAGTTTGAGAAGTACAATTTCCAGTTGTATTACACAGACCATATCCATCTACTTATTCATAATGAATCAACCGTGATATTGAATCAAATTCAGACGTAGCCATCCATATAAATATAATGAGTAATTATTTATATATATCGTTAAATTGCACTTTATTTAGACAGGTTGGAAACAGAGTGGGAGGCATGCAAGCATCAGTACAGAAGAATGAGTGGATGCGAGATTGAACCGTGGGGAGTTGTACATGTGCCATGTGCCATGAGTGTTACCATTCGACAACAGCGCTACACAGAGTTAGTCATTCAGATATTCTATGTGCCTGTTATTGCTCTTCGATTGCTGTTTAGACCTTTCATTGGTCAGTTCGAGGTAACCTTACTGTATGTGTACGTCCCAAATGGCACGCTATTCCCTATATAGTGCACTACTTTAGACCATAACCCTAGGGACCCTGGTCAAAAGTAGTGCAGTGCACTGTATAGGGAATAGCGTGCCATTTGGGACAGACTCTGTCATGTGCCATAAGTGAAGTAAATAGGAAGACATTGAACTAATGGTTTCCCTACACAAATTAAACCTAATTGAGTTAGCTTTTAGTCCAGGACTAGGCTTAATCTTTGTCCGGGAAACTGCGCCACAGTCCCTGAAATAGTGGTCAGTTATATTCTCTCATTTGAAAGAAGAACACATCCATACAACATCATTTATAAATTCAAGACAGGGCAACCATTTTCTTTATATTGAAGAAGTAACATGAACTGCACATTACAATTAATTGGATTAAAAGTACATTTATAATTTTTTTTCAGAGCTCAAATTCCACAATTTGACAAAATAGTGGGAAAACCTCCAAAATATAAAATCAAAACCAAAGCATTGTGCAGGCATGACAGGAGTAATATACAAACATCAGAAAATTCTAAAATGGTAGTTTGTACACTCGAATGACATCAAATGACACAAAAATGACAAGTTTTTCTAGGTACAAAAGATAAATTTGAGAGAGAACAGCCCAGGTCTGAACTTATTAAAAAAGGCACAACACTACATTTCAACTGTTTTTGGGTGGGGGGTTAACTGACTAACAGGATTAGAGTCAATTACATGTTCAATTCAGTCAAGAAGTACAATAAAATAAAATAAAATCAGATTTCCCTCAATGCTCCTCTATGAGAATTTTAGCAAACATCAGGAATTTACCGAATTGAAATGGATCCCTGCTGACTAACACACAAGATACTGTTCAAAGGTCTCCAGCTGATACTGCTGTGTATAATAGGCAGAGAGGGAGATATCTTGAATGTACTTAGCAAAAGGGCCAGACAATATAGCTAGGGCTGGATAATGTAGCTAGTCAGGTGCTTCTAGAATCTACGTAGCCCAAAAACATTCTGGGCCCAGACAGTATCGCAACAATCCAAAGCCTATATGAGTTTAGTTTTTCATTTAGCTTCAGGCAACAAGTCTGGGCACCGTATCAAGTGTTCCAGAGTAGGTGGACTGCTGATCTAGGGTCAGTTTTGCCCTTTAGATCATACTGAATAAGATTACATGGACAGGTGGGACCCTGGGCCAGTGTTCAAAACTCATTTCACAGTAGGAGTGCTGATCTAAGATCAGGTCCCCACCTGTCCATAAAATCTTATTCATTATGATCTAAAAGGCGAAACTGATCCTACATCAGCACTCTTACTTTGAGACGCAGATATTTTTTCACAAATTGGTATTTTGACCAATCAGATTAGCTCTGAAAAAGAGCTGATGTGAAAAGATCTCATGTGATTGGTCAAAAGACCAATTAATATCAGAATTGGGCTGCCTGTGTAAACAGCCTAATTGCCATTCTCTTCTGTATGATTGGGATTTTTAAATTGTGCCCTCGCTGTGCTTGTGCAAATCATTGCTAAAAGGTCAAAGGTAAAACTGTACAGGACTCTTGGCTTAAATGCTGCTTCATGAGTTTTTAAAAGCAATACAAATTCAGTTACAGAGAAGGAAAAAAGCAACAAAGACAAAAATAGGAATTACTTGAGGACATAGGCAGCTCTGTTCTGCTCTCTAAATGTGACTGGCAACAACCAACCATGTTCATTTTGCAGTACTTTTTGGTGAAAGCACAAGAAAAAAAAAGTTACAAGATACTATATTTTTTCCACTTTTTTTTTCTTCAATTTGTAAATGTTTATAGGTTTATTAGTTCAAAATATGTACATGCAGAACGTCACCAAACATTGCAGTTTTCTCCCCATTTTGCAAAACTTAGGGGTCTGAATAATTCTTTACAATGGGTCGGCTTTGATTAATAATTGTGTAATTTACAACCAAGCAAACAAATCATTTTTCTCGTTTCATTTGCCAAGTAATACTTAGTAAAGGCATGTGTCTCAGTACTGAAAAGTATGATGTTAAGGTAAAATAAATTTGTCATGTCATCATGTCTCATGTCAAAATGTCAGAGAAACCATTTTTCCAATCCCTACCACCACAACTTTAAGAACAATTATCTTATATACTCCTCAACTTGTACAATGGTGGCCACCGTAGTCAGCAATGCAGACTCACGTCTAGGTAGTCACGTCTGCATATACTGTACTCATATATTGGTTTAGACAGAAAAGAGAACCTTCAGTTCTGGAACATAGGTGCGCTAGATTATGGTTGGCGCGAAAGCCTACAGGATGGTGGCGCTCCAAGAACAGGGTTGGAGAGCACTGGTATAGGGATTGTTTGGGGTAGCTAGCCTGGAACCCGAACTGAATTGTGTTGTTTCACTATTGATCACTAACAAAGTGTTCCAGAATAATGAAACTGAACACAGAATTCAGTTTGGAGAGTGCTTATGTGAACTGTCAATTAATCATCACGTCAGGTTAAAATATACATGTACAGAGCTAGAAAGGAAGAGAGAACAGAAAGTGAAAGTTACCTACTACAGTCACAGACCATAGACACAAAGAAGGGTAAATAACAAAAAGGTTTTTAACAGTTAAGGCTGCTTGATAAAGAATATGTAGCTAAAGCATCGCTGGCTACACAATGTTTCAGATACTGTGAAATGTACAAAAAAAATCTACAGGAAACATCTTTGCAGATACCAAATAGTAGCAACATTATCTGGTGTTACTTATACAACGAATCGCTGCCCCCAACGTAGTTCCGACCCAGACAAAAAACCATGTCAAATTATTTTTCAACATGCTTGGTTTCCTATACAACATAGCCAGGCAAGAAAAAGGATTGAGACACACAAGACATTTTTCTACAATAATTAAAAAAAGACGATAAAAGGAACAAAATGCCCATGATTATTACACACTTTCTATGAACTGAAATCAGACAATTGAAAAATCATTAGAATGCATCAGAACAATACCTCTTCATCGTCATCAACCTCAGATATAAGAGTCCAAAATATGACCACCCCCGAACCTAGACTAAGTTATAATTTTTTTCTTCAAAAAGCATGTTTTTACTTACATTCCTTGTTTTTGATAAATGCTTTTCTGAACGATAATGATTATGTCTCAGGTTCTCTACACATACATCAGTAATTCACCCCTCAATCGCAAATGGCACATAGATTAAAATGTATGAACAAAAACAAAGACTCAACATTATACAGGATAACAGCCTTTCTCTCGCTGCATACCCTAATGCACATCTCACTTTTAACTACTCACTGAAGGCATTTTCACATAATGATTCCATTTTGTTTATAGCTAAAACGTAAATACACAACCATTCCCCCCAAAAAGTACATTTGTTTTTTTATTTTTCATTTCTTCCGAAGCTTTAAAAAATATATAAAACCAGGAATGCAATGCCTCTGTTGGTATTCTTTGAGCGTGAACGAGAAGAAAGCCCTTTTTACATTTTTTGGTCTTTCCAAAAAAAGTTGTGTTGTAACTGCGTCGTTATAGGCTCAAATATGCACCTTAGTTTTTCCTTGTTGTACGTCGGTCCAAACAATTTGATCTGTTTGAAAACCACCAGATCTCATGTGACTCCAAACTCAGAGGTCAATGAATTTTCCCAGCCAAGCTACTGTACAAGTCTTCTGTATCGAGTCTGTATCGATGTTGTTGTTTTTGTTTAGGATAGATCTCACTCCCCCTTCATCAATTGTTTACAGCATATTTTTCAAGCAGCAACAGGTTCTGCTGGTAGGATTAGAAGCAGCAATACATTTTGTCCGGGTGTGTGCTCTGCCCAGGCCTAGTTTTTTTCTTACCAGTCCACAACCCACATCAAAACCTTAATCGTAAACTGCTGCCAAAAAACTAGACCCACACTTGATTAAAAATAAATACTAAAAGATGATTGAGTACAAAGCTTGGACGCAACACGTTTGTTTCCAAAACCAAAAAAGCTTTTGGTTTGATTTACCTTAGTTGGGATTTTAATGTACAGTCACGTGATATAATACTAACCCAATACAGTGTCATAAAAAAAAAAAAGTAGTAACAGAAAATGATTTACATTTTACAATGTGGATCTCAATGAATTGCAATAATTTGACAAAACATTTAGCTTGTAGTACATATGAGCAAGATATGGGGTACTTCAATACATCTTTAAACATATCAACAGGCCCTTATTGGACATATACAGTTCAAGCTAATATTTTCCATCAAGATTGAAAGAACAAAAGCCAAAACGTCTGAATTTGACGCTCCACATACTTACTAGTTTAGATTTCTTTTGAGCTTGTTATCCCATCCTTAATATTCATTTGACACTATTATAAAATGTACATGATAAACTGTTCAAAGAGATAAAATACTTATTCACTGTGAAACAAAAATGCCCCAGTTCAACGTAACCATGGAGATAAGGATATTGTCATTGTTAAAAGAGGATGATGCCAATGTCATTTAGAAAGTGCATAAGAACAGCATCATTGCTGGGACAGTGTGGGACAAAAAAAAGAAAGAAGCTGAGCAATACTTCAACTTTCAGATCTCGTGAAGAAGCGTACTAAAAAGCAGTCAAAGAAACTGGATGTAAAATGACAATTATGGGGTTTGATTCATGTTTTTGGCATACCTTAATGACCGTAACCATGGCAACGTTAGTCATTAGTTATATTGACACCTTTCCTTCAACGTTCCTGATATGTTGTTGTTGGTCGATCGTTTCCACGTTGTATGACAGTAACGGAGCCCCAACACTGAAGATATAGCAAAAACGTTAACATTACAATGACTCAATTGCACTCAAGGCAACAATCAGTATTTATAGAATATAAAAAAATCACTACAGATCACTTATGTCTTTTTACAGTTTTCAATACTTTTTCAAAAAATAAAAAATAATAAGTTGAATATCTTAAACATGAGGGCAACATTACTGCCCATTTTGGAAAGGTTTGAGTCAAACTTGCTAAGTCCTTTTTTTAAGCATTAAAGATTTCGCATTTATTTTATATATTACTAGCTTACTGTTTAAAGATTACTGCTTATTTTTTATTTTAAAACCTCCGAAAGCCATTGATTCGAATTTATACTGTATCTTTATCGCTTTCTTTTATAAAATCATTGTCATCCAACAATGATAGAACTAATATAAAATAAATGTAAAAACATTTATTTTTAAACAAATCATAATTCTAGGAAGAAAATTAGTTAAAATAAATTATACCTTTGTATAATATTCATGGTCAATTGTGTTTAGAGCGTCGGAAAACCAGTGGACCATCCTGGACATATAGGCACTATTTTTTTACATATTAATGTGAAATTAAAAACATCAACATTAGACCTTTGTTCTTTAACCTCAAACCTCACGATAACACAAATCTTTAGTCGAGTGGTAAAAAAAAAAGTATATATATATATATATATATATATATATATATATATATATATATATATATATATATATATATATATATATATATATATATATATATATATATATATATCAAAAAGAAAAAGACATGACAAAATGAACATTGATAATGGCAGCAGCAGTAAAAATTAAAGTTTCAAATATTATTTTGTTTTTGCATACAATAGTTGTATCCTAAGCTCTCCTAATATACATATACCTAATTACTGTAAATGCGTTCGCATTGGGAATATGGTTTATATGTTAAAAGAATCATAGCCACTTTAGCGCACTGTTACTCAATATACATGATCCGTTTTGGCAAAAGAGTGGTAGAGATATATTAAAGGGGAATTCCACCACTTTTTAACCTCCTATTCATTACCTCCAGTGCTATACCAGTGTCTTCATATGTATGCAAACAGATGATGTATTGTATTGTGCTGGAGTTAATGAATGTAAAAAAGTGGTGTAATGACCCTTTAAGTTTTGTCTTCTTACATGATTCGGGAATAAAATATTGGGGAAGTTGGCCTTCTAAATGGCTATGATTCCTCAACAGAAACGCTGGAGCACAGTCTCAATATAAATGTACTTGTTTGTTTAGTTTTTTCCTCATATAGATAGATAATGTATGAACCGAAAATGTTTTCCTACTCCTCTCTTTTTGTACATTTAGTTTGTTTTTGTTGTTGTTATGATGTTGTTGTTTTTTTTTACAGTGTACGACACACGTAGTTGGATAGGTAAGGGATTGGGTGGGGTGTCTGAGTGGGTGGGCGTCGGCCTTCAGAACATTGGCGTGGCCTATCCGATTACGGGCGTGGTCTGTTGTCAGATCATGGGCCTTGCGTGGGCCTTTAACACCATGGACCTGGTCATTCAGCCATCATATCAGCTCTCAGACCATGGCCTCCCTCCGGGCCCTCAGACCAAAATCTTGGACTCCGGGCCCTATCAGACCATGGCACGGTAGGGCCCCTGCATTTTGAGGAACTGGATAATGAAGGAGGGGCCCCCGGCCACGATCTGCGGGGGCAGGTGGCTGAGGGGACAGTTCTCGATGCTCATGATGGACAGCTTGCTGCACAGGGCCAGCTCAAACGGGAGGCTGTGCAGGTTGGGGTTGTCGTTGAGGTACAGCTCCTCCAGGTTCTCCAGTGTACCTAGGATCGAAAGGAGGGAGGGAGGAAAGGGTGGAGAGAGGGATGGAGGGAGATAGTAGGGGTAGAGGATACAGGAGTGTTAGGTTCTGCCTGGAGGCACTGAGACAGATACATAATAATAATAATAATAAT
The DNA here is from genome assembly GCF_964263955.1 of Coregonus lavaretus. Classification (NCBI taxonomy): domain Eukaryota; kingdom Metazoa; phylum Chordata; class Actinopteri; order Salmoniformes; family Salmonidae; genus Coregonus; species Coregonus lavaretus. The sequence goes on along the minus strand of NW_028158491.1, from coordinate 94,399 downwards.
AATAATAATAATAATAATAATAATAATAAGCCATTTAGCAGACGCTTTTTATCCAAAGCGACTTACAGTCATGTGTGCATAACATTTTTTACGTATGGATGGTCCCGGGGATCGAACCCACTACCCTGGCGTTACAAGCGCCATAGCGCCATGGTCTACCAACTGACCTACAAAGGACCACATGTAGTTTTCTCTCTATTCTGACAAGTTTAAATATCCATTTGAAAGCTTGTGACCTCCTCCAATAAGATCCTTGTTTCTCAATGACATTTGGAGTTGGGGTGAGGATGGAAGGAATCAAGGAAGGACTTTTGAGATGCACTCCTAATCTGAGTTGTATTTGTATTTATTAGGGATCCCCATTAGCTGCTGCTAAGGCAGCATCTACTCTTCCTGGGGTCCAAACATATTAAAGCACTTACATTACATATAAAACAAAAGATAAAACAGTACATCATATTACATTATTACACCTCTACAATACAAAATGTTTAAAAACCACCATACAACAATATCACAATGTGTACGTATGCATGTGTCTGTACCTTTGTGTACGTCTCTTCACAGTACCCGTTGTTCCATAAGGTGTATTTTTACCTGTTTTTTAAAAATCTGTTTCTACTGCTTGCATCCGTTACCTGATGTGGAATAGAGTTCCATGTAGTCATGGCTCTATATAGTACTGTGCGCCTCCCATAGTGTGTTCTGGACTTGGGGACTGTGAAGAGACCTCTGGTAGCATGTCTTGTGGGGTATGCATGGGTGTCCGAGCTGTGTGCTAGTATTTTAAATAGACAGCTCGGTACATTCAGCATGTAGCCTGGGTACCAGTCTTTTTCTGTATGTTTGGCAAATGACACAGAGTACAAGGAGTGGTCTTAGCAGAAACAGACCGGTACCCAGGCTGAGTGGTATGAGGTAAAATGTATTTACCAATCTCCTCCGGCAGGTGCTGCAGCAGGTTCTCTCCCAGACCCAGGTGGGTGAGGTTGGTGAGGTGACCGATCCCACGGGGCAACGTGGTCAGCTGATTATTGGTCAACACTAATTTCTGATAGGATACAAGCAAAAATGGAATGTCGATATCACACCATGGAAACCCTGATGAAGACACCTTAGCTGTCGAAACGTTGTTAATAAATTATTGTTCAAAACATCCTGGAGATATAAAAATAGTTTATTTAAAAAGGTCCAATGCAGCCGTTCAATATCAAATTGTTTCTGATTATTTTTTATCATTTTAATTCAAAACAAACAAAAATAGATTCTTAGCCAAGAGTGTCTGGGAGTGGTCTGAGTGGGGAGGGGAAAAGCTCTTATTGGTTTGGAACTCTTTCTTATTGGTCTATTAACTAATTTACCACTTGGTGATGTCACCAGGCAGGCCAAAACTCCAATCCACCAAAACAGGCTGAAATTTCAGGCGGTCTTTTCAAACAGCATTATCATAATTTTCACAATTTCACAGCATTATTCCAACTTTATAGTGTGGAAATACACTAAATGACCAAAAGTATGTGGACACCTGCTCGTCGAACATCTCATTCCAACATCATGGGCATTAATATGGAGTTGGTCCCCCCTTTGCTGCTATGACAGCCTCCACTCTTCTGGGAAGGCTTTCCACTAGATGTTGGAACATTGCTGTGGGGACTTGCTTCCATTCAGCCACAAGAGCATTAGTGAGGTCGGGCACTGATGTTGGGCGATTAGGCCTGGCTCACAGTTGGCATTCCAATTCATCCCAAAGGTATTTGATGGGGACTGCCAGATGGTGAAGCGTGATTCATCACTCCAGAGAATGCGTTTCCACTGCTCCAGAGTCCAATGGCGGCAAGCTTTACACCACTCCAGCCGACGCTTGGCATTGTGATCCTAGGCTTGTGTGCGGCTGCTTGGCCACGGAAACCCATTTCATGAAGCTCCCGACCAACAGTTCTTCTGCTGACGTTGATTCCAGAGGCCGTTTGGAACTCGGTAGTGAGTGTTGCAACCGAGGACAGATTATTTTTACGCTCTACACGCTTCAGTACTCAACGGTCCCGTTCTGTAAGCTTGTGTGGCCTACCACTTCGCGGCTGAGCCGTTGTTGCTCCTAGACGTTTCCACTTCACAATAACAGTTGACCGAAGCAGCTCTAGCAGGGCAGAAATGTTACGAACTGACTTGTTGTAAAGGTGGCATCTTATAATGGTACCATGTTGAAAGTCACTGAGCTCTGCAGTAAGGCCATTCTACTGCCAATGTTTGTCTATGGAGATTGCATGGCGGTGTGCTCGATTTTATACACCCGTCAGCAACGGGTGTGGCTGAAATAGCCGAATCTACTAATTTGAAGGGGTGTCCACATACTTTTGCATATACAGTGCCATCGGAAAGTATTCAGACCCCTTGACTTTTTCCACATTTTGTTAGGTTACAGCCTTATTCTAAAATTGATTAAATTGTTTTTTCCCCTCATCAATCTACACACAATACCCTATAATGACAAAGTAAAAGCAGGTTTTTATATTTTTTTGCAAATGTATTAAAAATAAAAACGGAAATATCACATTTACATAAGTATTCAGACCCTTTACTCAGTACTTTGTTGAAGCACATTTGGCAGAGTCTTCTTGGGTATGACGCTACAAGCTTGGCACACCTGTATTTGGAGGGTTTCTCCCATTCTTCTCTGCAGATCCTCTCCAGCTCTGTCAGGTTGGATGGGGAGCGTTGCTGCACAGCTATTTTCAGGTCTCTCCAGAGATGTTCGATCGGGTTCAATTCCGGGCTCTGGCTGGGCTACTAAAGGACATTCAGAGACTTGTCCCAAAGCCACACCTGCTTGGTCTTGGCTGTGTGCTTAGGGTTGTTGTCCGGTTGGAAGGTGAACCTTCGCCCCAGTCTGAGGTCTTGAGAGCTCTGGAGCAGGTTTTCATCAAGGATCTCTGTACTTTGCTCCATTTATCTTTGCCTTGATCCTGACTAGTTTCCCAGTCCCTGCCACTGAAAAACATCCCCACAGCATGATGCTGCCACCACATGCTTCACCGTAGGGATGGTGCCAGGTTTCCTCCAGATGTGACGCTTGGCATTCAGGCCAAAGAGTTCAATCTTGGTTTCATCAGACCAGAGAATCTTGTTTCTCATGGTCTGAGAGAGTCTTTAGGTGCCTTTTGGAAAACTCCAAGCAGGCTGCGCCTTTTACTGAGGAGTGGCTTCCGTCTGGCCACTCTACCATAAAGGCGTGAATGGTGGAGTGCTGCAGAGATGGTTGTCCTTCTGGAAGGTTCTCCCATCTCCACAGAGGAACTCTGGAGGTCTGTCAGAGTGACCATCGGGTTCTTGGTCACCTCCCTGACCAAGGCCCTTCTCCCCTGATTGCTCAGTTTGGCCTGGCGGCCAGCTCTAGGAAGAGTCTTGGTGGTTCCAAACATCTTCCATTTAAGAATGGAGGCCACTGTGTTCTTGGGGACCTTCAATGGTGCAGAATTTTTTGCCACCCTTCCCCAGATCTGTGCCTCGACACAATCCTGTCTCGGAGCTCTATGGCAATTCCTTCGACCTCGTGGCTTGTTTTTTGCTCTGACATGCACTGTCAACTGTGGGACCTTATATAGACAGGTGTGTGCCTTTCCAAATCATGTCCAATTTTACATTTACATTTACGTCATTTAGCAGACGCTCTTATCCAGAGCGACTTACAAATTGGTGCATTCACCCTATAGCCAGTGGGATAACCACTTTACATTTTTTTTTTTTTTTAGGGGGGGGGGGGGGGGGGGGGGGGTAGAAGGATTACTTTATCCTATCCCAGGTATTCCTTAAAGAGGTGGGGTTTCAAATGTCTCCGGAAGGTGGTGAGTGACTCCGCTGTCCTGGCGTCGTGAGGGAGCTTGTTCCACCATTGGGGTGCCAGAGCAGCGAACAGTTTTGACTGGGCTGAGCGGGAACTATGCTTCCGCAGAGGAAGGGGAGCCAGCAGGCCAGAGGTGGATGAACGCAATGCCCTCGTTTGAATTTACCACAGGTGGACTCCAATCAAGTTGTAGAAACATCTCAAGGATGATCAATGAAACAGGATGCACCTGAGCTCAATTTCGAGTCTCAGAGCAAAGGTCTGAATACTTATGTAATTAAGGTATTTGTTTTTTATTTTAAATAAATGTGCAACATTTTCTAAAAACCTGTTTTTGCTTTGTCATTGTGGGGTAGTGTGTATATTGATTGACTTTATTTCTTTTTTTGAGGGGAAAACACAATTTAATCCATTTTAGAATAAGGCTGTAACGTAACAAAATGTGGAGAAAGTCAAGGAAAATCACATTTTTGAATGCATTGGGCCTTTAAAAGTAGAAGAAAGATTACTTATGTCAATGAAATTCCTCATCACAGCACTACAGTATCACTACATTTGGTAGTGGTCTTTGAATGGTTTATAACTCAACACATTTTAGTTAAAGGTAGGCCTAAATGCTTAGGTGACAGTGTAGGGAATTAGCATAATAGTATCAAACCTGTAAATCTTTCAGGTAAGCAATTTCATTCGGGAGCGATTCCAACTTGTTCTCCTCCAAGTCGAGCTCCCGTAGTTTCCTCAGGTTGCCAATACCATGTGGCAACTTCTTGAGAAGATTGTTGGACAATATCAAGACCTGTGAACAAAACAACAGAGATGTTTCAGAACACTGAACGGAACATTAAAACACTGAAGCGAACCGTCACAACCTGTAGCTTGTGTTAGACTTTAAAATAACTAAATAGTTGATAAACTATGTTGAAAAGGGAGTGATAATCATTTAGATTTTCGGGTCAGTTTGAATAATGTAGGAACTGAAGATGGCATCAGAAAAGCAGTAAGTCAATTTTTCAGGAAAGATCCCAGAATTCTATTTAGGCCACACCTCGAGCGAAACGAGTCCGCAGATGTCCTCGGGGATCTTTGTCAGCTGATTAGTGGCCAGGTTGAGCTCCACCATACTGGTCCACGTGCCAAAGTCTAGCGGCAGAGACGTCAACTGGTTGTCCTGAAATACAACAACGATATTGACAATCCACAACGGACAACGATTCCAGAACCAGAGCAGAAGGAAGACTTTGTTCAATAAGGTTAAGTGGATAATGTTGCTCACGTCAGCTATTTACCTAAGCAAGCACCATCACCAACCATTGTAAACCTTAAAGGGAAAGTTCGGGATTTTGGCAATGAGTCCCTTTATCTACTTCTTCAGAGTCAGATGAAATCATGGATACCATTTTTATGTCCCTGTAGAGTTCCAGTCATTGCGCTAACGCTAGTTAGCATTGGCTCGAGAAACTACCTCTAACTTCCTTCATACTGGACGCAGATACATACAAATGGTATTCACGACCGTTGGGAAGTAGATAAAGGGCTTTATTGCCAAAATCTCCAACTATCCCTTTAACATCAGAAGAAAGAGCCACATTGACCTGCCTACATAATGTCTGGGACTATTGTCTTGGTCCCCTTACTAGAAGTCATCAAAAAAGAGGGAAGGAGACGACAACAAGTAGCAATGGACAGCATTACCTTCATGTTGAGTTTGCTGAGGACTTTGGCCCTGGAGAAGATTCCGAAGGGGATCTTGTTAATGCGGTTGTGCTCCATGTTGAGAGAGTAGATGGTGGAGAACTGGGAGGGCCCTCCCACCGGGTAGGACTGGAAACAGTTCCTCGCCAGGGTTAGACTGGTCAGATTCACCAGACTAGACAGGAGACCCTGGGATAGAGAGAAGGAGGAGGTGGTAGACAGATAGATAGATAGATATGCTTTATCTCTAACAATTCCATTAAATTCAATAATCAATAAAAGCACCACTCACTTCTGGCAACACGGAGATGTTGTTGTTTTCTAGGTTGAGCTCTTCCAGTTCTCTGCACTTAGCTAGCGACCTGGGGATGGCTGACAACCGGTTGTACCGCAGACCCAAGCGGTTTATGCTTGACAAGTTACCTGCAACGAGAAAAGGTTAAGTACAAAAATGACAATAAACAAAGTCAGATGTTAGATATCATGTTAAGCGTTTCAAATGTATGTAATGTATGTATTGGCTGGTGCAATCAAATTTCCCCTCTGGGGGATCAATAAAGTACTATCTTAAATACCAGCACTTGCAGTTCCTAAAACTGTAGATTATACCATTTCTGAGAATGTTCAAAAGTTTTATCCTAAAAACTACACCTAGTCATCACAATGTACAGTTAAGAATGTGCACTGTACAGCTGTGTCAGTATTGGTATCATGTAGGCTAAGTATAGGCAGATTATTGCCCAAATTGCATTGAGAGAACATTGCTGACTGCTGAGGTCCCAGTCAGTCTCACCTATAGTTTCTGGTAGGTCCAGTAGCTCGTTGTGCTGTAGGTCGAGGTTGGTGATCTGTGTGCAGTTGCCGATCTCCTTGGGTAGGTGTTCCAGCTGGTTATGGGCTACGTCTAGGGTGATGAGGTTACAGAGCTCCCCTGCAGAGAGGCAGGGCCAATACAACCGAGTCAACACACGAACGTGACTCATCTGGACAAGAACCGCAATCAGAGTTATCAAAAGACTGGTTTAGTTTACAGCTTCCGCTTCTTCACAACACTGCAGCAATGTCTTCTGTAATGCCGGGTTTACACTACAAGACTTTCAAAATCCTAACATCGCTGAGCCTCTCACATTTAACGACCGTCTTTCCTGTAGTTTTTTGTCTTGCCAACGTCGTGGTGCGCACACTAAACGACGTGGCACAGACGGGGTTCACACTTTACAACAGGGTTCTTCAATTCCGGTCCTGGAGGGCCGAAACACCTCTGTTTTTCATCCTCTCCTTCTAATCAGGGGCTAATTCAGACCTGGGACACCAGGTGAGTGCAATTAACTACCAGGTAGAAATAAAAAAACTGAAGTGTTTCGGCCCTCCAGGACCGGAATTGAAGAACCCTGCTTTACAAGATACTTCACTTGGTCGTGAGGATTCTCTATACCACGCTGTCTCTCCAAAACAATGATGCGTTTAGATAGTTAACGTAGCTACAACAAGCTGTGGCTGAAACAAGCCTCAAACGTTTTCAGTCAGACATTCACGCTTGCCATACAGAGTTGAAATATCTAGCCAATACATTTTGAATGGAATAACATTGGTAGTGAACTTCAGAGCTGTAACGATTTGATACTTTGGCTTTGGTTAAAGGCATGTACAAACGCATACTAGTAGTAGTTATCACTCCTGATGGAGAGTCTACACATTCTTGGTGATGTGATGCAACATCATCATCATCTCACTGGCGAGCTCTCATTGGCTAGTGCTGATCACCATTCCCAAAACGTGTCATTGCACAACTCACACTACAAGAGCATTGCAGATTTTGTGCTGATAAAATCAAACACGTTAAAAAATATCGGGACGTCTGGGATGGCCCAAAGACGGGATCGGTAGCACTCAGATTGCATCTCTGACCTCGCTCACATTAAACGAGCGTCGGTGACGGCTGCGCGCCCCAAGTACGCAAAGCATGGGGATTTGTCTCCGATCTCAAAAACTGATCTGGGACAGCTACAATCAGGGCCAAAATAGTGTGGTGTACCTCCCGGCTTAAGGTGGGCAAAAATTACAGATACATCGTCATTGTCATCAAGAACCCAATATGCCAGCCTCGATCCCTCCCTCCCTCCCTCCTCCTCCCCCCCACTCACATCTCCCTCCCTCCCTCCTCCTTCCCCCCACTCACATCTCCTTCCATCCTCCTTCCCCCCACTCACATCTCCCTCCCTCCTCCCCCCCACTCACATCTCCCTCCCTCCCTCCTCACATCTCCCTCCCTCCCCCCCACGCAGCCATCTCCCGCTCTCCTTTTTCTCCCCCACTCACCCATCTCCCTCCCTCCTTCCCCCCTACTCACATCTCCCCCCCACTCACATCTCCCTCCCTCCCCCCACTCACATCTCCCTCCCTCCCTCCCTCCCCCCACTCACATCTCCCTCTTCCTTCCCCCCACTCACATCTCCCTCTTCCTTCCCCCCACTCACATCTCCCTCCCTCCCTCCCTCCCTCCTCCTTTCCCCACTCACAGCTCCCTCCCTCCCTCCTTTCCCCACTCACATCTCTTTTCCCCTCCCCTCCCCCCACTCACATCTCCTTTTCCTCCCCCACTCCCCCATATCCCTCCCTCCTTCTCCCCATTCACCTTTCTCCCCCCACGCAACCTTCTCCCTCTTTCCTTTTCCTCCCCCACTCACCCATCTCCCTCCCTCCCCCCACTCACATCTCCCTTCCTCCTCCTTCCCCTTCTCACATCTCCCTCCCCCCTCCCACTCACATCGCCCTCCCTCTTCCCTCACTCACATCTCCCTCCCTCCTCCTTCCCCCCACTCACATCTCCCTCTCTCCTTTTCCTCCCCCACTCACCCATATCCCTCCCTCCTCCTCCCCCCACGCAACCATCTCCCTCCACTAACCCATCTCCCTCCTCCTCCCCCATCTCCCTCATTCACCTATCTCGGCGGGCAGCTGTTTGATCTTGTTCTCACGGATGCTGAGCATGGTCAACTTCGCCAGGTTCCGGATGTCCCTCTCCACCGCCGTGATCCGGTTGAACCTCAGGTACAGCGTGGTCAGCGACGTCACCCGGTAAACCACCGCCGGTATCTCCCTCAGTTTGTTATGCCGCAGGTCCAGCATCCTCAACTTCTTCAGGGAGTCCAAGGACTCTGGTAGGCTGGTTAGAGAGTTCTCACTCAGGGCTAAGGTGACCAGGCCAGACAGGCAGCCCACCTCTGAGGGGAGGCTCTGGAGCTTGTTGCTGTACAGGTAGAGCTCAGCCAGCTGGGTGAGTTCCTTTATGGAGGTGGGTAATATGTGGATGGAACGCTTGGACAGGTCCAGACGCATGGAGTTCTCCTCACGGCACTTGTTGAGCTCTTTGATCACCTGGGATTGGGAAAGTTATAATATGTCCATGTTACTGAATACACGTTATGTCAGTGTTTCCCAAACTCAGTCCTGAGGACCCACGGTTAGTTTTTTTGCCCTAGCACTACACAGCTGATCAACAAGCTAAGATTATTTGAATGAACGGTGTAGTGCTAAAGCAAAAAACTAAATGTGCCCCCCTTGGGGTCCCCAGGACCGAGTTTGAGAAATGCTGTGTTGTGTGACAAATGTAGAATAATAATAAATTAGACAGAGTTTTTTCTGGATCAAAATTGGGCTTAGGTGGTGTGCGTGGCGGAGGCGTAGCCATGGTGTGGACGCCAACCCAATTTTTTTGACATATCTACACATTTTGCCATGTAGCGGAGATGAAACTTTGCAATTTTAAAGCTAATTTCCTGCAATTCTACACATTTTGCCATGGCTTATGCTACCGGAGTGACACAAACATCATAACAAAATCAATAGGAGCCCCATACCATGACACAAACAATCCTGTATGCATCATTTTGGGAATTTGACAGATTTTTTGTTCTCAGAGATGATCTTATTGAAAAGTATATCGGTCCATTATCTTTTATACATACTTTACATCTGTATCTGAAAGTTATTTCCCCACTCCCCCCTCCTGAAGAAAAAGGAATTGTCCGTAGAGCGCCGAGACAGGATTGTGTCGAGGCACAGATCTGGGGAAGGGTACCAAAACATTTCCGCAGCATTGAAGGTCCCCAAGAACACAGTGGCCTCCATCATTCTTAAATGGAAGAAGTTTGGAACCACCAAGACTCTTCCTAGAGCTGGCCGCCCGGCCAAACTGAGCAATCAGGGGAGAAGGTCCTTGGTCAGGGAGGTGACCAAGAACCCGATGGTCACTCTGACAGAGCTCCTTACGGACAATTCCTTCGACCTCATGGCTTGGTTTTTGCTGACATGCACTGTCAACTGTGGGACCTCAGGTGTGTGCTTTTCCAAATCCTGTCCACAGGTGGACTCCAATTAAGTTGTAGAAACATCTCAAGGATGATCAATGGAAATAGGATGCACCTAAGGTCAACTTCGAGTCTCATAGCAAAGGGTCTGAATACTTATGTAAATAAGGTATCTGTTTTGTTTTCTTCAATCAATTTGGAAACATTTCTAACAACCTGTTTTCGCTTTGTCATTAAGGGGTATTGTGTGTAGATTGCTGACAAAAAATGTTTTATTTAATCAATTTTAGAATAAGGCTGTAACGTAACAAAATGTGGAAAAAGTTAAGGGGTCTGAATACTTTCCGAAGGCACTGTATAAATATATATATCACACACACAAACTGAACAAAAATATAAATGCAACAATTTCAAAGATTTTACTGAGTTACAGTTCATAAAGAAATCAGTCAATTTAAATAAATTCATTAGGCCCTAATCTATGGATTCCACATGACTGGGAATACAGATATGCATCTGTTGGTCACAAATACCTTTAAAAAAAGTAGGGGCGTGGATCAGAAAACCAGTCAATATCTAGTGTGACCACCATTTGCCTCATGCAGCGCGACACATCTCCTTCGCATAGAGTTGATCAGGCTGTTGATTGTGGCCTGTGGAATGTTTTCCCACTCGTCTTCAATGGCTGTGCGAAGTTGCTGGGTATTGGCGGGAACTGGAACACGCTGTCATACACGTTGATCCAGAGCATCCCACACATGCTCAATGGGTGACGTCTGATGAGTATGCAGGCCATAGAAGAACTGGGCCATTTCCAGCTTCCAGGAATTGTGTACAGATCCTTGTGACATGTGGCCGTGCATTATCATGCTGAAACATGAGGTGATGGCGACGGATCAATGGTAGACAATGGGCCTCAGGATCTCATCACGGTATCCCTGTGCATTAAAATTGCCATTGATCAAATGCAATCGTGTTCGTTGTCCGTAGCTTATGCCTGCCCATACCATAACCCCACCGCCATCATGAGGCAACGCCATACACATGGTCTGCGGTTCTGAGGCCGGTTGGACGTACTGCCAAATTCTCTAAAATGGCTTATGGTAGAGAAATTAACATTTAATTATCTGGCAACAGCTCTGGTGGACATTCCTGCAGTCAGCATGCCAATTGCAAGCTCCCTCAAAACTTGAGACATCTGTGGCATTGTGTTGTGACAAAACTGCACATTTTAGAGTGGCCTTTTATTGTCCCCAGCACAAGGTGCACCTGTGTAATGACCATGCTGTTTAATCAGCTTCTTGATATGCCACACCTGTGAGGTGGATGGATTTTCTTGGCAAAGGGAAATGCTCACTAACAGGGATGTAAACAAATTTGTGCACAACATTTGAGAGAAATAAGCTTTTGGTGCTGTGGAACACTTCTGGGATCTTTTATTTAAGCTGATGAAACATGGGACCAACACTTTACATGTTGCGTTTATATTTTTGTTTAAGTATATATAGTTGAAGTCGGAAGTTTACATCCACCTTAGCCAAATACATTTAAACTCTGTTTTTCACAATTCCTGACATTTAATCCTAGTAAAAATTCCCTGTCTTAGGTCAGTTAGGATCACCACTTTATTTTAAGAATGTGAAATGTCCAAATAATAGTAGAGAGAATTATTTATTTCAGCTTTTATTTCTTTCATCACATTCCCAGTGGGTCAGAAGTTTACATACACTCAATTAGTATTTGGTAGCATTGCCTTTAAATTGTTTAACTTGGGTCAAACTTTTCGGGTCACCTTCCACAAGCTTCCCACAATACGTTGGGTGAATTTTGGCCCATTCCTCCTGACAGAGCTGGTGTAACTGAGTCAGGTTTGTAGGCCTCCTTGCTCGCACACACTTTTTCAGTTCTGCCCACACATTTTCTATAGGATTGAGGTCAGGGCTTTGTGATGGCCACTCCAATACCTTGACTTTGTTGTCCTTAAGCCATTTTGCCACAACTTTGGAAGTATGCTTGGGGTCATTGTCCATTTGGAAGACCCATTTGTGACCAAGCTTTAACTTCCTGACTGATGTCTTGAGATGTTGCTTCAATATATCCACATAACTTTCCTTCCTCATGATGCCATCTATTTTGTGAAGTGCACCAGTCCCTCCTGCAGCAAAGCACCCCCACAGCATGATGCTACCACCGCCGTGCTTCACGGTTGGGATGGTGTTCTTCGGCTTGCAAGCAGCCCCCTTTTTCCTCCAAACATAACGATGGTCAATATGACCAAACAGTTCTATTTTTGTTTCATCAGACCAGAGGACATTTCAAAAAGTACGATCTTCGTCCCCATGTGCAGTTGCAAACCGTAGTCTGGCTTTTTTATGGTGGTTTTGGAGCAGTGGCTTCTTCCTTGCTGAGCGGCCTTTCAGGTTATGTCGATATAGGACTCGTTTTATTGTGGATATAGATACTTTTGAACCTGTTTCCTCCAGCATCTTCACAAGGTCCTTTGCTGTTGTTCTGGGATTGATTTGCACTTTTCGCACCAAAGTACATTCATCTCTAGGAGACAGAACGCGTCTCCTTCCTGAGCGGTATGACGGCTGCGTGGTCCCATGGTGTTTATACTTGCGTACTATTGTTTGTACAGATGAACATGGTACCTTCAGGCGTTTTGGAAATTGCTACCAAGGATGAACCAGACTTGTGGAGGTCTACAATTAATTTTCTGAGGTCTTGGCTGATGTCTTTTGATTTTCCCATGATGTCAAGCAAAGAGGCACTGAGTTTGAAGGTAGGCCTTGAAATACATCCACAGGTACACCTCCAATTGACTCAAATTATGTAAATTAGCCTATCAGAAGCTTCGAAAGCCATGACATCATTTTCTGGAATTTTCCATGCTGTTTAAAGGCACAGTGAACTTAGTGTATGTAAACTTCTGACCCACTGGAATTGTGATACAGTGAATTATAAGTGAAATAATCTGTCTGTAAACAATTGTTGGAAAAATTACTTGTGTCATGCACAAAGTAGATGTCCTAACCGACTTGCCAAAACTATAGTTTGTTAGCAAGAAATTTGTGGAGTGGTCGCAAGCTCCCTCAAAACTTGAGACATCTGTGGCATTGTGTTGTGACAAAACTGCACATTTTAGAGTGGCCTTTTATTGTCCCCCAGGTTGAAAAACAAGTTTTAAATGACTCCAACCTAAGTGTATGTAAACTTCCGACTTCAACTGTGTGTATATCTATCTATCTATCTATCTATATATATATATATATATATATATTTTTCTTTGCTGTTTTGACATGGGCAGCCGAAAAAACACTTAGGTGGCCCGCCCAGGACTTTTCTTTGCAGAAAAAACCCTGTAATATATGCCATTTAGAAGACACTTTTTTTTTCTTCCGTATTGCATGTATTATAGTGTATTGTTTTTGTGTATATGTCTGCCAACTTCACAAAATGAATTTCCATGTAAATGGACAATAAAGTATATCGTATTGTGCATTCATTTTCTTATGGGTGGCCCCTGCAGGAATCAAACCCCTTGACCCTATTGATGCAAGCGCCATGCTCTACCAACTGCCACATAGGACCCCAATCAGGACCACAATCACAAATAATGTGTCTTATTGATGTGTTTTGTAAAATAACATTCACCCACAATCACAAATAATGTGTATGTTATGATATGTTAGGCTATGTGTTTTGTAATAAAGTATCTTCATCTCATCTCACCTCGGCATTGCTGGACTTCTTACGCGTCCCTGGCGCCGGGTTGGGTCTCTTTATTGTGTTGTCCACGGAGAAGGCGACGGCGGGCGACGCGGAACCGGCATCCTTCTTTCCTTCTTTGGCGTCTTTCCCTTTGGCCTTGGGCTCCTTGCCGCCATCTTTGCCGCCTAAGCCAGCCAGAGCCTTGGCCTCTTTTTCCCTTTCTTTCCCTCCTGTCGGACCTCCTTTCAGGTCCTTCTCTTTCCAGTCTTTGTCTTTGTTACCTAAAGTACTACTCATGGCGTGGACGTGGTTGTCGGTCCCCCTGCGGAGTCTCTCATGGGACCGCAACGCCCCAACTGTCACTCTCCCTGGTTTGTTTGGAGTTTTCCCTCAAAAAAGCGGTCAACCGACAAGTAGGTGTGGAGAGGGATAAGAGTAGGAGACGGCCTTTATAAACACACCCGTTGATACATACCTGTGTAGGCCTATACATTTACAAGTATTTTACTTCACAAATAAATCACTGTGATCCAAGCGGTTTCTTTTCTCTTTTTCGTTTCTCAGAACACCATAGGGGAGTAAATCCTTTGAAGTTGTGACTTGACAGGAGTGGTGGTGGCAGCCATGGGCCACCTAGTTGTTTGAACAGTAGACGATTCCCCTCAGTCTGGTTTGAAGCCAGTTCAGACTAGAAAGGTCATCGAGGTTCTCATCCTTTGGGCTTTTTGAATGCTGTTGAATAAAACATAGACAATGATGAGTCAAAAGGATGTTCAACGTGATCACATTTGAAATTAGTCAAAATCACATTTGATATCTTAGTGAATAGTGGTGGGGATAAAAATTAAAAATATTGTAAAAAATAATTCTACAAAAATGTAACGATATATTTATTGATGATATATCGTATTTAGAGATCGACTGATACAGATTTTTTAGGGGCGATGTCGATAATAAATGTTGGGGGTCAAGGAGGCCGATGGATGATATTTTAGGCCGATATTCAATATCATTAAAAGGGGCAATCAGCAGTTGCTACATTCATTTTTGGACTTAGATATTAATTATATGTACCCATTGATTCTTGAGGAATATAACTTATAAATGCCTCATGAGCTTAGTTCAACTGTTGTACCCCATCAGAACCCAAAATATAAGTTTGTTTTACTCCAATGTTTGTAAACAAACACTATTTAGCCTCAAAACATGATTAAAACTATAATGTTGATATCATGGATGGTCAATCCTTGCATCCATAGCTCTGTCTATGAATTTGAGAGTGATGAAATGTCTCCAGCCCCATCCCTCAGCTGTTTACCGAACCAGGGCTGGGGAGTCTGCTTTACTATTGTTTCTACTACTCTTGATACACTGTGTAAATTAAGATGTAGCCTAGGCCTACTCACAATACAGGGGAATGCATATTCAATAGGAATGTGTGCATATATTGAGTTATTGAGCTTGTTGAGTCTATGGTGCTACAGATTACAAAATCTGTTTGCCTTCCATTTGGGAGTTATATTAGCTTACTGATCAACAACATTTGCATAGAGGCATCACTCCAGCATGTAGGCACTGCTGTTAGTTTGAGAATATAAAATAACATCTATTCATTGCAAATGGGTCCAACGTAACGTCATGATTTGTGATCACGGATGCTTATGAAACTAGTATTTTTTTTGTCATTTTCTGTTATCTAAACAACTCAACTGCCAGGACAAAATTCAAAACAACTCTCTCCATCGCTCATATCACTTGGTGCGGTTTACTGCTACTATGACAACTAGCTCAATGGCGATGGCATTTGCTAGTCACAGTCACTCGCTGTCATTATTTATTTTTTTAAACAGCGCAACAAATCTGAGCCCAGCACAATCAAATCAATCGCAGTCTGACTCCCTCTAGTCATTTGTGTGTCTTAATTATTTCATCAAACAGTGTGCTTAAAGCATCAGACAAGCTCAGTGCATATATTTGAATACATAGAATTGTGAGAATTGCAATAAATATCGTATCGACACCTAAGTATCGTGATATCATATCGTGAGGTCCCTGGCAATTCCCAGCCCTAATAGTGAATAAGCTAGGCCATAGGCAACTTCAACAGGTTGAGTGAGATGACATTGTAAGCCAATTAATGTACTACAATAGCTGCTAGTGATGTTGAGCAAACCTGGTAAGTATGTTGGCCTGACATAACCTAAAAGACTAATTGACAACAAGTGTCAAGAGCTTCAACATCAAAATTATTGATATGAAACCAAGGTCTTGGTTCCTGTCTTTGTTCTGTCCATAGAAATAGATAATCTAGAAAGGGTTTGGAACCTTTAACACTCAGTCTAGTTCTGTGGTTCCATCTCAGAGGCTGTAGTACAGTAGCATCATTTGTTATTTCTTTGTAGTAATAGGCTACAGTATGAAGCCTAATAAAGTCATTGTCTGTTATGCTCTAGGTGTGTGTGTGTGTGTTTGTGTAGTGTAGAAAAAGTGCAGGCGTGGCTACAGATCAGAGCTAAGGGAAAGGTTAGCACTGCCGCTGAGAGAAGTGTGTGTGTGTGTGTGTGTGTGTGTGTGTAATCTTTGGGAGGGAGCGGTCTTCAAAGCACAAGACTCATAAAACTTTTAAGGGTAAAAAGGGGTCCTGTCGATCCCCTTAATGACAAAGAGACAAGCTTAAAGGCCCAATGAAGCAGTTGTTATATCAAATCATTTCTGTAACATTCTCCATTAAAATGGTCAAAAATAAAGAAAATGGCTTCATTAGCAAAAAATAAACTCAAACAAGAATTTGTCTAGGATTGTCTGGGAGTGGTCTGAGTGGGGAAGGGAAATCTGGAAACTAGCTTTTATTGGCATAGGTTTGTAACTCTTTTTGTTATTGATCTATTAACTACTTTTCCCCTGGTGATGTCATCAGGCAAGCTGAATCTCCACCCATGCAAAACCTACTGATTAGAAGGTATTGTATAGATTGTATTTTCAACCAGCAACTATTTTTACAGTGTTAGTTTCATCAGCTGTTGTACAATATGATACAAAACACAGGAAAAACTGAATGTTGACTGCACTGGGCCTTTAATTTATATTTTTTATTTTACCTTTATTTAACTAGGCAAGTCAGTTAAGAACAAATTCTTATTTACAATGACGGCCTACACCGGCCAAACCCGGACGACGCTGGGCCAATTGTGCGCCGCCCTATGGGACTCCCAATCACGGCCGGTTGTGATACAGCCTGGAATCGAACCAGGGGGTCTGTAGTGACGCCTCAAGCACTGAGATGCAGTGCCTTAGACCACTGCGCCACTCGGGAGCCCATAATATTGCTCTGTAGGTACATTTTGTACTGTTCTTCTCAGTAACAGTTATGTTTACTCAACAGCACTGACATATGATAACTGTCAACTCTATTAGGCTACTAATAAAATGAGAGAAAATAGATGGTGAATATAAAAATTACATCAATAAAAATGTGACAGACTGTATACTGTGAACTAGGCCTACAGCAAAGCATCAATCATCGAATGACCTTTGACTCAACCCAGAACTATTATAATGAAATGAGAGAAAGGGGATGGATGTTTAATATCAAAATACATTACTGTATAAAATAATAGTTGGTTGTATCAAAGCAGGCAGCTTCTTTGTGTTTTCTTTTGGGAATGGTCCCTCAAATAGGGTCGTCACTAGTTACCACAGCCACAAAGTCATAAACCCTGCTTATTTTTTCAATTTCTCTTCTTAAAATGTGATTTTAAACCTAACCTTATCCACACTGCTTTTATTTATTTTTATTTCACCTTTATTTAACCAGGTAAGCCAGTTGAGAACAAGTTCTCATTTACAACTGCGACCTGGCCAAGATAAAGCAAGATAACATAAGACCAAAACACTCATTTTTGTTTTCATGTATTTTTACAATATAGACAAATTTGACTGTGGGTGTGGTAACTAGTGGAAACCCCTAAAATAGGGTATTAAGTAGGCTATCAATCATGTCTTGGATAAAGGCAACAATGCAACACAGCACTGGGGTCTGGGGTTGCCTGGCGCCTCATACCTAATTTAATTTTGCTGCTCTACCTATCGGCATGTACATTCAGTCAGACTGCCATCGTAGAAGTCCTTTCTGCTGACGTCAAAGTGAGGGGCGTTGTACAAAACAAGTCATCAGCGATTGGATCATCTCTAACCAATCAGAGTATCAAAGGCAATGGCTATTTCTGAAATGAAGCTTTACCCGCATGCGTTCAGGCTCTGGACCAACCCATCGGTTACTGGGACCAATCAGAACGGTTTGACTGTGTTCGCATTCGAGAAGTCCTCAGGCAGGAGATCAAATCCAGACTCATGGTGGAGAAGAAATGTGAGTGGTCGTGGCCGGAGCGATGTGGATTGGTCGCCAGGCAAAATTTGGGGTGCATCAAGTGTCAGAATCCCAACTATAAACATGGTCACAGAAAGGAGAGGACTAAACTACTGGCCCGCAGTGGGTGTGATGTCATTGTTTGTTTATTCTTTAAAATTCCTCTTCAAAATCATACATGTAGCCAAAGATTTGAAACAAACATGAGCTAGTTAATAATATGCAGGTGACCGAACCGAAGGAGCACTCTCTCTCTCCAACTCCAGAAAAATAACTTGTGGGCGAATTCATGCTGTAGAAAAAGCACATAAGGTCAAGGGTCACGCAGCGCAGCAACTTTCCAGTTATTTTTCATCACTGACTGACACTATAAATGTATCATTCCAGATTCCACTCCATGGAACGGAAACCAGAAAGGAGATGAACCAAGGAGAGGAACCAAGTTTGGGATGAATGACAGGCAGTGCAACAGATGATATACAGAAAATGAGAAGGCTGGACACCATTTTCCTCTGATTATCATGAGGATCCAGCAGCACCCCCATATTTTGGAAATAAATATTTTACATTTTAGTCATTTAGCAGACGCTCTTATCCAGAGCGACTTACAATTATTGAGTGCATACATTTTTCATACTGGCCCCCCATGGGAAATGAACCCACAACCCTTGCGTTGCAAGCGCCATGCTCTACCAACTGAGCTACAGGAGGGCCAATTTTGCTGTGAGCATGGGCATGGGTGAGTGAGCCCATCAACATACCTGTTTTTTCAGTGCACTAGACAATGAAAGAGGCTAATGAAACAGGCTAATGAAAGATAGTTCTGGAACAAAACCTAGGCCCAACTCCATCTGTCAATATTTAAATCCTATAACCTAATCCGTCATCATTGATTTCCTCCACCACCACCACCACCATCATCATCATCACTGTAGCTTTCCTCAATTCACATGCCAATTGTTAAGCCTCTACTGGTATAATGTAGCCTATAGCCACAGTCAGTGGACATCTTGAGCAAAGCAAGCAGTCACTACTACCAATCCTGCCAAGTCTTCCCATGTTGTTGCGTCATATTTGCTCAAGACTGGCCAATTTTCTTCATCTCTGTCCTCTCCTTTTGAGGATTGCATAAGCATACGCATCTTACACCATAGGAATAGAGGGAATAATATATAGGCTTTGATATGATACAATCACCACAATTGTGCAAATACATTTAGCTGCCATATTTGTGCTTGATTGGGGGTTAAGGACTTTGGAACAATCTCCCCATGTTCACTCCTGAATCAATACATGAATGAATGACATACAGTCACAGTTTATTTCTGCTCTCTTTCCCTTGCATATGTTTTTTTATATTACAAAGCATTTAGCTAACTATGTAGGCTTAGCAACTATCTCAAAAATTAGTACAACCAATAGGCCTAATACTACGCAGCTCCTGTAATTTTTCTCTACATTTGACAGTTATGGTAAGAGATGCACTGGTGAGGTGGCAGGCAGCTAGCTACATAACCAGCCAACAGCACAAGCAGGATGTAACCGTGCCAATAACAAATCCGTGGAAAGAGAGATTATCGATAAAACCGGTGCCACAGTTCGTGGAAGTCAAGTTACGTTCCAAGATCACGATTGATTTGCGTAAGAACGAGACACAAGCCAACCTGTGTGTGTCTGATACAGCAGCAAACGGTGGGGTGGTCCTGCTGTTCTTGTCAAAGCCACATAGTTAGCTAGCCAGCCTACGAACTGGCTAACATAAACTAGCTAGTTGGCTATTAAGGGAAAAGTAGCCACAAATAGCTAGCTATTTTTAATGTAGTGTCGCCCTTGTCGTGCTAACAAAACCTGTAAGCAAGCTAGCTAAATCATTTCAACTGGTCATGATATCAAAACACGAAACGTCAACACAGCAAGCTAACGCAGAAGCTAGGCTGGCAAACATTTTTTGCAGCCATTCAGTCAAATCAAGGAGCAAACAACTATGACAACGTCATATGTAGGTAAAATTCTGGTAGTGGAAACAATTATCAGTCTCAGTTGCTAGATGGCCTTTTTATTTATACAAAAAAAACAAGAACACCCGAGCGTTCTGACTGTGCGGTTCCCGTAGGCCCCACCAAAGCAGCTGTCAGACTTGGAACACCGTCCCGACCATTGCGAACTTATCACGGGAAACAAGCTGCAGCAAGGACGCAACCCCACTATCGCGCTGCTCAATACAGTACCTACCGTCTTCAACTGTACTGACACCCAAATAAGGACTATTATGTTAAAATCGTTCTTTAGTTTACATATTGACACTTGGGCATTCGAGGCCGTCTTCTAGCCTAACATTTTCGCAGCGCCCTTTTCTCGCTCTCGTAGTGAAATTAGAAAAAATAAAACACATTCTCAAAACAGCGGCCATTCCGAACGAAGCTTGAACAAAAGAGTGCGTTCTCAGCCTACGGAAAGGCAGTACTGCGTCATCAACCAAGCTAAGCGGATGACAAAGGGGACATTTAAGAACCCTACTATAAAAACATAAGCTTGATTTAAGGGTATATTGAAAGGTTGAAATAATATAACTGTTTTACCTTCAGAGGTGTGACTCGGCCATCCCTGCTTCCTCCTCTTTCCTACTGCTGTTGCTTGGATCCCCTCCCTACGACCAAATTGCGTCACACGCACGCATTACCAATGTATCACGAGACTTGAACAGAAAAAGGTGTTTGGGTGAGCGCAAGGAGTAAGTGAAAGTGGTAAAAAATGTGTAATTAGCTACCTGACATATTTATTGTCATCATTAAAGTGTCAAAGTCAGAAACCCCGGAATATTACAATACCACCTCCAGTATAAATACCTCCACTCCAAGCTTTTTCCTGGGAGTGAAAATGCATGTTTGAAGCAAGCATATATTGCTAGTAGGTTTAGTATAAATTCGTGTATATTCGTATTCAAACAGTTAGTTAGAATAATAATGCACATCCAAAAAGGTTGGATTAGGTCTGCTCCATGAGCATCTATTTTAGCCACTACCAGAGCTGCCAACTCTCATGCATTGGCGGTGAGACACGCATTTGACTATTTTCTCATGCTCTCATGGCACACCTTTTATATCACACGCATTGAAAAGTACTGATTTTATTTGTCTAATTAGTCCATTGTATAGTCAGCGCGTTCACTTTTCAACTGTGCTCCAAATCGTTTTGAAATCGTAGCATCTGCGCCTGCAATTTAACATCACGAGCGGAACCTCTATCGTTGTCTTGTTTTGTCACAGCACTGTGAACCGTGGCAAATTGAAGCATATGATTGGTCTAGTTATGTAAGGCATCAAGGGGATTGGATGCATGTTTTAAAGAAACGCCCCTCAAGATTAGAGTGGAGCTGAATAGAGAGAGAGAACGTTATCCGCTGAGTTGATAAAACTGTAAAAAGAGCACCACCGTAGCGCTGTTTTATGTACAAAGTTGTCAACAAAATTAGGTTGCTGTTACTCCCGTCCTTATTGCAGAATGCAGCCTTTAGACAGCATGTACTAAAATCGATGTAATCCACGTTTGCATTAGTCCCCTCATTTGGTGATTGGCATTTTAGTCTGTGACAACGAACAGGTAGCAGACAGACCCACACAGTTTTAGCAGGAAGTTTGCTAGGGTGACCTGATTTGTAACTATAAAAAATAATTTTGTCAAACAGATTGCCAACCTAATAGTGTAGATTGCCCCTACACGCAAATTATTTGCTTTGCGTGTAGGGGCAGATTTATGTCGTCTTCGGGAGATTTTATTATCTATCTCATTCTTAACAATTTGATCAAATATAGGGTAATTACTGTGGTTGTCAGCAAGACAACTGTTATTCCCCACACTTATTTTATTATTCTGCTTCTTCCCAATTTTGCCAGTGTAATCAAATATTTTAAATCTGATAGGCCTACTTGTGTCCTTGAAAATGAATTATATGAGGCTATGTATTTTTTCAGGCAATCATGGACAGTTTTGAATTTGTCATACAAATAAGCATTGGATATTAAATGCTCTAGGAATCAAATATAATTGTTGACATTTTAGTATTGTGCGCATGCTAGGCAGAGATGGTAGGGGGACTCACAACTCATAAACGTATCATGTCAAATTAGTTTATGCCTACTAGTTGAAGATCCAAAATTGTCTATGTAGAGTAAGATGATGCCAAGGATATTCAACTAGTAGGTATAAACCACCTGAATATTGATATTCATTCGATTTTTCTTGAAGGTTGGGTGATTTTGAGAAATTAATTGTTATAACAAGAACATTTTCAAACATATAGCACTTGGAAAATATACAGGGTCAGGGGTGGCCAACCTCCTTGGAGAGCAAACAGGATTTTCTTCCAGACCAATTTTAAAGAGATAGTTCACCCAAATTACAAAATACACAATGTTTGTGTCCTCACCTTGAAAGCAGTCTATGGACAAGGAGACTGCAATCTATAATTTGGTTACCCACTGCCATGAACCATTAATATTAACATTTCCTGTGGAGAGCCTTGGTGTAGTGGTACTTGTCCTTGGCACATGTCACACACAACTTTCCACCTGAGAACAGGGATCAATCCCTACTTCAAGTCAAATCAAATCAAATTGTATTTGCCACATGCGCCGAATAAAACAGGTGTAGACATTATCGTGAAATATTTACTTACAGCCCTTAACCAACAATGCATTTATTTCTTAATAAAAAAGTAAAATAAAACAACAACAAAAAAAAGTGTTGAGAAAAAAAGAGCAGAAGTAAAATAAAATAACAGTAGGGAGGCTATATATACAGGGGGGTACCGGTGCAGAGTCAATGTGCGGGGGCACCGGCTAGTTGAGGTAGTTGAGGTAACATGTACAGTGAGGGAAAAAAGTATTTGATCTCCTGCTGATTTTGTACGTTTGCCCACTGACAAAGAAATGATCAGTCTATAATTTTAATGGTAGGTTTATTTGAACAGTGAGAGACAGAATAACATAAACATAAATCCAGAAAAACGCATGTCAAAAATGTTATAAATTGATTTGCATTTTAATGAGGGAAATAAGTATTTGACCCCTCTGCAATACATGACTTAGTACTTGATGGCAAAACCCTTGTTGGCAATCACAGAGGTCAGACGTTTCTTGTAGTTGGCCACCAGGTTTGCACACATCTCAGGAGGGATTTTGTCCCACTCCTCTTTGCAGATTTTCTCCAAGTCATTAAGGTTTCGAGCCTGACGTTTGGCAACTCGAACCTTCAGCTCCCTCCACAGATTTTCTATGGGATTAAGGTCTGGAGACTGGCTTGGCCACTCCAGGACCTTAATATGCTTCTTCTTGAGCCACTCCTTTGGAGCCTTGGCTGTGTGTTTTGGGTCATTGTCATGCTGGAATACCCATCCACAACCCATTTTCAATTCCCTGGCTGAGGGAAGTAGGTTCTCACCCAAGATTTGACTGTACATGGCCCTGTCCATCGTCCCTTTGATGCGGTGAAGTTGTCCTGTCCCCTTAGCAGAAAAACACCCCCAAAGCATAATGTTTCCACCTCCATGTTTGACGGTGTCACAGTCACTAGCCCATTTAAGCTTAATATCCTTGTCATCTATCGCCCTCCAGGTTCCCTTGGAGAGTTCATCAATGAGCTTGACGCCTTGATAAGTTCCTTTCCTGAGGATGGCTCACCCTTCACAGTTTTGGGGGATTTCAACCTCCCCGCGTCTACATTTGACTCATTTCTCTCTGCCTCCTTCTTTCCACTCCTCTCCTCTTTTGACCTCACCCTCTCACCATCCCCCCCCACTCACAAGGCAGGCAATACGCTTGACTTCATCTTTACTAGATGTTGCTCTTCTACTAATCTCACTGCAACTCCCCTCCATGTCTCCGACCACTACTTTGTATCCTTTTCTCTCTCGCTCTCCTCCAACACTACTCACTCTGCCCCTACACAGATGGTAACGCGCCGCCGCAACCTTCGCTCTCTCTCTCCCACTACTCTCTCCTCTTCCATCCTATCATCTCTTCCCTCTGCTCAATCCTTCTCCCTCCAATCTCCTGATTCTGCCTCCTCAACCCTCCTCTCCTCCCTTTCTGCATCCTTTGACTCCCTGTGTCCCCTATCCTCCCGGCCGGCTCGGTCCTCCCCTCCAGCTCTGTGGCTTGATGACTCATTGCGAGCTCACAGAACAGAGCTCCGGGCAGCTGAGCGGAAATGGAAGAAAACTAAACTCCCTGCCGACCTGGCATCTTTTCACTCCCTCCTCTCTACATTTTCTTCATCTGTTTCTGCTGCTAAGGCCACTTTCTACCACTCTAAATTCCAAGCATCTGCCTCTAACCCTAGGAAGCTCTTTGCCACATTCTCCTCACTGCTGAATCCCCCCCCCCCCCTCCTCCCTCTCTGTGGATGACTTTGTCAACCACTTTGAAAAGAAGGTTGACGACATCCGATCCTCGTTTGTTAAGTCTAATGACACTGCTGGTCCTGCTCACACTGCCCTACCCTATGCTTTGACTTCTTTCTCCCCTCTCTCTCCAGATAAAATCTTGCGACTAGTGACTGCAGGCCGCCCAACAACCTGCCCGCTTGACCCCATCCCCTCCTCTCTTCTCCAGACCATCTCCGGTGACCTTCTCCCCTACCTCACCTCGCTGATCAACTCATCCTTGACCGCTGGCCATGTCCCTTCCGTCTTCAAGAGAGCGAGAGTTGCACCCCTTCTCAAAAAACCAACACTCGATCCCACTGATGTCAACAACTACAGACCAGTATCCCTTCTTTCTTTTCTTTCCAAAACTATTGAGTGTGCCGTCTTTAGCCAACTCTCTTGCTATCTCTCTCAGAATGACCTTCTTGATCCAAACCAGTCAGGTTTCAGGACTGGTCATTCAACTGAGACTGCTCTTCTCTGTGTCACGGAGGCTCTCCGCACTGCTAAAGCTAACTCTCTCTCCTCTGCTCTTGTCCTTCTAGACCTGTCTGCTGCCTTTGATACAGTGAACCATCAGATCCTCCTCTCCACCCTCTCCGAGCTGGGCATCTCCGGCGCGGCTCACTCCTGGATTGCGTCCTACCTGACCGGTCGCTCCTACCAAGTGGCGTGGCGAGAAGCTGTCTCCGCACCACGTGCTCTCACCACTGGTGTCCCCCAGGGCTCAGTTCTAGGCCCTCTCCTTTTCTCCCTATACACCAAGTCACTTGGCTCTGTCATATCCTCACATGGCCTCTCCTATCATTGCTACGCTGACGATACACAACTAATCTTCTCCTTTCCCCCTTCTGATAACCAGGTGGCGAATCGCATCTCTGCATGTCTGGCCGACATATCAGTATGGATGACGGATCACCACCTCAAGCTGAACCCTGGCAAGACGGAGCTGCTCTTCCTCCCGGGGAAGGACTGCCCGTTCCATGATCTCGCCATCACGGTTGACAACTCCGTTGTGTCCTCCTCCCAGAGTGCGAAGAGCCTTGGCGTGACCCTGGACCACACCCTGTCGTTCTCCGCCAACATCAAGGCGGTGACCCGATCCTGCAGGTTCATGCTCTACAACATTCGGAGAGTACGACCCTGCCTTACACAGGAAGCGGCACAGGTCCTAATCCAGGCACTTGTCATCTCCCGTCTGGATTACTGCAACTCGCTGTTGGCTGGGCTCCCTGCCTGTGCCATTAAACCCCTACAACTCATCCAGAATGCCGCAGCCCGTCTGGTGTTCAACCTTCCCAAGTTCTCTCACGTCACCCCCCTCCTCCGCACACTTCACTGGCTTCCAGTTGAAGCTCGCATCCGTTACAAGACCATGGTGCTTGCCTATGGAGCAGTGAGGGGAACGGCACCTCCGTACCTTCAGGCTCTGATCAGTCCCTACACCCAGGCGAGGGCATTGCGTTCATCCACCTCTGGCCTGCTGGCTCCCCTTCCTCTGCGGAAGCATAGTTCCCGCTCAGCCCAGTCAAAGCTGTTCGCTGCTCTGGCACCCCAATGGTGGAACAAGCTCCCTCACGACGCCAGGACAGCGGAGTCACTCACCACCTTCCGGAGACATTTGAAACCCCACCTCTTTAAGGAACACCTGGGATAGGATAAAGTAATCCTTCTATCCCCCCCCCCCCCCCCCAAAAAAAAAAAAAAAAAAAAAAAAAAAAAATTATAATTGTAAAGTGGTTATCCCACTGGCTATAGGGTGAATGCACCAATTTGTAGTCACTCTGGATAAGAGCGTCTGCTAAATGACGTAAATGTGCCCTTGAGCAAGGCACTCAACCCTAATTGCTCCTGTAAGTCGCTCTGGATAAGAGCGTCTGCTAAATGACTAAAATGTAAATGTAAATGTAAATGACGGTGGGGATGGTGTTCTTGGGGTCATAGGCAGCATTCCTCCTCCTCCAAACACGGCGAGTTGAGTTGATGCCAAAGAGCTCAATTTTGGTCTCATCTGACCACAACACTTTCACCCAGTTCTCCTCTGAATCATTCAGATGTTCATTGCAAACTTCAGACGGGCCTGTATATGTGCTTTCTTGAGCAGGGGGACCTTGCGGGTGCTGCAGGATTTCAGTCCTTCACGGCGTAGTGTGTTACCAATTGTTTTCTTGGTGACTATGGTCCCAGCTGCCTTGAGATCATTGACAAGATCCTCCCGTGTAGTTCTGGGCTGATTCCTCACCGTTCTCATGATCATTGCAACTCCACGAGGTGAGATCTTGCATGGAGCCCCAGGCCGAGGGAGATTGACAGATCTTTTGTGTTTCTTCCATTTGTGAATAATCGCACCAAATGTTGTCACCTTCTCACCAAGCTGCTTGGCGATGTCTTGTAGCCCATTCCAGCCTTGTGTAGGTCTACAATCTTGTCCCTGACATCCTTGGAGAGCTCTTTGGTCTTGGCCATGGTGGAGAGTTTGGAATCTGATTGATTGATTGCTTCTGTGGACAGGTGTCTTTTATACAGGTAACAAACTGAGATTAGGAGCACTCCCTAAAGAGTGTGCTCATAATCTCAACTCGTTACCTGTATAAAAGACACCTGGGAGCCAGAAATCTTTCTGATTGAGAGGGGTCAAATACTTATTTCCCTCATTAAAATGCAAATCAATTTATGACATTTTTGACATGCGTTTTTCTGGATTTTTGTTGTTGTTATTCTGTCTCTCACTGTTCAAATAAACCTACCATTAAAATTATAGACTGATCATTTCTTTGTCAGTGGGCAAACATACAAAATCAGCAGGGTATCAAATACTTTTTTCCCTCACTGTACATGTGGGTAGAGTTACTTCAAACCTTCCCACTGTTTCTAGCATTTGCATGTCTCCCTATCTCATTTCATTATTGTATGAATAAAGTGTCAAACGACTTAAAAAAGATGTTAACAAAAATATTAGCATACTTTCAATTTCAAAGTAACATAGTCGTTCAACTTTGAGTGTTCATTTAATGTTCAATGCCTCCTGAATACACCTGACCTGTGTTATTATTATTATTTTACCCTGGTCATATGTTTAAATTAAATTATGTAAAGAAAATACGTGACTTATCTCTTTATCACATTAACATGATGTGTAGTGTTTGGAGATTTTATAAACTCAATATAAACTTCCTACTGTGCCCACTAGATGGCTGTAATGTGATGCACTGTATCTAAACCGGTTCGTAATACCATAGAAGAAGAAAACGCTAGCTAACAATCCTGGAAGTTGACATAAATTGTTTGGTTTGGCTTGGCAACCTGAACTACACAGCCAGTTGAATAATACAGTAAATGTGATAGGAAAGCATCCAACAGGAAAGTGTGATTGTTGTCAGGAAACAGAGACGGTGGAGCATGTATTGCTACAGTGTGGGCAGTATCAGAGGGAAAGAGAGAGGATGAGATCTAGTATGAGGGAGAAGGGGATACAGGAAATTAGTTTAAATAGTATATTTTTACAATTAAGTCATTTAGCAGACGCTCTTATCCAGAGCGACTTACAGTTAGTGAGTGCATACATTTTTCATACTGGCCCCCGTGGGAAACGAACCCACAGCAATGGCGTTGCAAGCGCCATTCTCTACCAACTGAGCTACATATATTGAGTGGAACGTCATTAGATATAGTGTAAAATATTTTGTTATCTTTTTTTAAGAGCAACGGGCCTGGCATGTAGGATTTACTTCCTCCCTGTCTCTGGCCCACACTCCAGTACAGTTAGTGGCAGTAATGCACCATAACGTTGGATGCCAACCGCCGATAAACCCCACTGAAGAAGAAGAAGCAGAAGAAGGCAGCAACCTGAACCTGTCAATTGAGGTAATGGTATGGTTATAAATCAATTTCGTGACGTTTTCGTGTAGATAACATCACGTACCTATATGAGATTGATGGATAAATATGTTTTTAATCATCAGTGACATAAATCGTGTGTGTGCAGGAATGGCTGTTCTTGTGATGCAAAGTTAGCTAGTAGTAGCTAACTAAGCTCATTAGCTACAGTAACTAGCCATATTATCGTGCCGTAATCTTTTGTCAGATGTCAACTATAATTATTCATGCTTTTATTTCAGCTAGACCTAACAAGACATAATGCCTGAAGTCAAGTCGATGTTCAGAGAAGTGTTGCCCAAACAAGGTGAGTAACGACCATTATCAATAAAGACTGTGTGGGCGTCAGGTAGCTTAGTGGTTAAGAGCGTTGTGCCAGTAACCGAAAGGTCGCTGGTTGTAATCCCCAAGCCGACTAGGTGAAAAATCTGTCGATGTGCCCTTGAGCAAGGCACTTAACCATAATTGCTCCTGTAAATCGCTCTGGATAAGAGCGTCTGCTAAATGACTAAAATGTAAATGTAAATGGTATAAATGAGCAATTTCGTCTATCTATCATGCAACCCAATACAGACACCCCATTCACTGCACTGCTGCAGTAACGTTAGGTGCTCTAAAATACTGTAAACAAATTCCTTTCAGTAGAAGGAACATTTCGAAACACTGCCAAGTGTGTGCCAACTGCCAACCGATGTTCTGTTCCTTCAGGTTTTTACTCCTACAGAAAATACCTCTCTGCCATCTACTGTTGAAACCGGTCACTGACCCCAAAAGATCCACCTACACATAGCCCACCAGCTTTTTTCTCTTTACCTGAAAACGTAGCTACAGTATGTTCAGTGGAAAACTGCACAGTACTACACAATAGAGTATATATACCATGTTGATATAGTGTGATGAATTATGCAGATTTTATTGATCATAGTAATGAGTCTATTCTATAAAGACAGTCTTGTAAAGTGTAAGAGTTGGTTAATTCCTATTATTGTGGCACACAGGAAACCTGGGTTCCTGTCTGTGTTATCATTTATTTTCTTTATGCATTCTGATAACTAGAAGACAAGCCTGTAATTTCTCACTCTTGGTTTTGCTACCATTCAAAGGGCAGTTGTCCATGGAGGACGTCCCCACCATGGTGCTGTGTAAGCCCAAGCTGCTGCCTCTGAAATCAGTGACCCTGGAGAAACTGGAGAAGATGCAACTGGAGGCCCAGGAGGCCATCAAGCAACAGGATCTGGCACTGAAAGCGCAGCAGTAGCCACAGTAGACACGCAATGGCAGCTCAAGGAGTAGTAGGGTCAGTAGACACAAAATGGACGATAGCCGGAGTAGTTTATTATCAAGCAACAGGAACTGGCACTGAATGAGCAGCAGGAGCCACAGTAGACACACAATGGAGGACTCTAGCTACACCAGTAGACACAAAATGAACGATAAGCCGGAGTAGTTTATTATCAAGCAACAGGAACTGGCACTGAATGAGCAGCAGGAGCCACAGTAGACACACAATGGAGGACTCTAGCTACACCAGTAGACACAAAATGAACGATAGCCAGAAGTTTCAAGATGGATACGATGGAGGGCAGAGGTTCACACTAGTCACAACTAGGGCTGTTGCGGTGACCGTATTACCGCCACACCGGCGGTCACGAGTCACGAGCTCCTGAGTGGCGCAGTGGTCTAAGGCACTGCATCGCAGTGCTAACTGTTCCACTAGAGATCCTGGTTCGAATCCAGGCTCTGTCGCAGCCGGCCGCGACCAGGAGACTCATGGGCGGCGCACAATTGGCCCAGCGTCGTCCAGGGTAGGGGAGGGAATGGCCGGCAGGGATGTAGCTCAGTTGATAGAGCAAGGCGTTTGCAACGCCAGGGTTGTGGGTTTGATTCCCACGGGGGCCAGTATAAAAAAAATAAAAAATAAAAATATGTATTCACTAACTGTAAGTCGCTCTGGATAAGAGCGTCTGCTAAATGACTAAAATGTAATGTAAAATGAAGGCAGTCAAATTCCACATGACTCATGGTAAATAGGCTTTTCCAAGCTCTGATGCTGCTGCTGGTCATTAGTAGCCTACCAAACTTGTTTCCCGCTGTCCCTGTTTTGATACATGTGCATGATAATGGTCCATTCTAAATCAAAACAAATGTCACACATATATTATTTAGTATATGTAAAGACAAGATTAAATCAATAATAGTCTGATGGGTGACAATATTAGCCTATCACTTGTGAATTATATATTATCACTTGTGAATGATGCCCAGCATAAGAAACATTGCCTTTTTTTTGCGACTTGTTCGAATCATAGTCGCACACCTCATGTAGCCTAGCCCATAGGCCTATATGTTTTAAAAAGGTTTGTATCACAACTAAAGTGGCCAAATAACTTCTTAAAATTAAGCACATTAATCCGCTTTACAAGGGGTGTAGAGCCTAACTGGAATATATAAGCAGCGCGTGAGTTTCAAGTTTGAGGAAGATAATTTTCACCATAAAAATGCACCTTTATAATAAAATAATTTCATTTGCGGTTACTTTTGATAATGCTGTTTTCTGCTAATGGAACATTTGCGCTTATAGTCTACTACCATGTGCGCATTGCTGCGCTTATAATGTGAAGAAATAGCCAAATAGTTTATCAACATTTTAAGCTAAATGTTCTGATCTGTTGCATCAATATGCACCTCAGAATTGGATAAGGACGCGCGCAGTTGGGTCCCGGATGTGTCGGTCTTAACTTGTAGCCTGTGAGAAAGACCCGATCACGTGACGGAGAGCCGTGTGAATGACAGACGCTTCGGATTGCGCAGCACACTCAGGGAGAAGGGCACTACACAGCACACTCAGGGAGAAGGGCACTACACAGCACTCCGGGCCGCAAAAGGCATGGAGTTTTTTAGGGTGCATTACGGCCACAAAGGGGATGCCGCCGTGAAATTCAAGGCATTATCAAGTGCTTGTCAAATTGTGAATGAGAGATTATTGGAGTGTGTACAGCCTGCGCAAAAAAACAAAGCAGAGCTCATGCCTTTCAAGTGACTTTTTTCAAATCATCATTAGTCTCATCATGCAGCCTTACAATGTATTAAAAATCTAAACATATAGCCCAACGTTTGTAGAACAACTAAAGTTACATTGATAACCTCCCGAGTGGCGCAGTGGTCTAAGGCACTGCATCGCAGTGCTAGCTGTGCCACTAGAGATCCTGGTTCGAATCCAGGCTCTGTCGTAGCCGGCCGCGACCGGGAGACCCATGGGGCGGCGCACAATTGGCCCAGCGTCGTCCAGGGTAGGGGAGGGAATGGCTGGCAGGGATGTAGCTCAGTTGGTAGAGCATGGCGTTTGCAACGCCAAGGTTGTGGGTTCGATTCCCATGGGGGGCCAGTAAGAAAAAATTATGTATACACTCACTAACTGTAAGTCGCTCTGGATAAGAGTGTCTGCTAAATGACTAAAATGTAATGTACATTTAAGCATATAGGAGTACCTATTTCTTTGTTAACTGCTCAACACAGAATAGCTGCATGTGTGCACTCCCTCATCGTTTGGAGAAAATATTTCTATTTTATTCAGCTTTGTTCAATTGTATTCTTCATACTATAAAATAATTCCACGGAATTATAAGCAAATCTTGTCTGCTAAATGAACTAGTGTAGCCCACAACCATTTGGCATAGCCACATCAGGACCTAACATAAGGACAATTCGGAGTATGCTATTATTTTCTTCTGAAAAATACTATCTTTTCTTCATATCATGCTTCTTTAGAACTGTCTAAAATAAATAATGGATTTATTGTGAAGGTGTAGGCTATATTACATGGATTTATTAGACTTTTAAAAATGTCTTGTAGGCTGTCTGTGGAAGCCAGGAGATGCTAAATGTGTTTGTTAATTAACAGTCAATTACCGTGTTATTTGCTTGACAATCACCGGCTGACAATTTCGTGACCGCCACAGCCCTAGTCACAACCTAATATTGCAACATATCACTGTTGGCATCAATCTCTCATAATAGATTATTTTGATTGCTGAGAATGTATACTAGCCTTGTAAATGTTATTTCTGAGAGGAAAGTTGAATTGGAGTCTAGGTAAATGTAACATTTCTCTTGATGTTAGTTGTGAATAAGTTCTACAAATGAAACAACTATATTTATTTCCCCTTTATGACGGTACTAGATTTAGATCACACCATGATTCTCAAGTCCTCTTTCATCCACCCACACAGATACATTGACAATAGCATACATTTTGTATAGCAATTTATTGAACTTCAGACAAACCGGGAGCAATTAGACTTGGTACATTACTTCACAACAGTATTCCCCAAATATAAAAATAAACATTCTGGACACCATTTTGTTGTGAAATGATCGCAACCAGATCCCAATCTCTTAGCTTTAAACTAATTGAATGTGTTTTATTAATTGCCTTGAGTAATGACATCTGTCAGTAATTTAAAGGGGAAAAGAAAAAAACTCAAGCACAGCATAGAAATAGACTAGCCTGGTACCCAGATCTGTTTGTGCCATCTTGCACAAATTCCTATGGTAGAAGTTGTGTAAAACAGCACAAACAGATCTTGAAACCAGGCTAGAAACAGACAGCAGCTGGTGAGGGAAGGTATTGCTTTGAACCAACGATCTGCCCCCTTTTCATTATAAAGCTTTATGCACAAACCATTTTAATTCCTGTACAAATACTGCTTTTAATCTAGAACACAAGACAAAGGAGTGGCAGTGAAATAAATCAAGAGAAAATATAAAAACAACATGGAATGACTCGTTGAGGTTTGGCACTTTCTGGGTTTTAGCTTATACATGTATACTCAAACACCTTAGTGGTGTATCGTCTTAACTTTTCTTTAACTAAAGAACAAAGCGCCATTTTACGATTTTTTTTTTTTTTTTTTTTACATTCTTTCACTTAAGGAAAACAATAACAGTTTTGTACCCAACCATTATGACAAAATATGGATCATAGTAAAAAGTAGCTTCAGTTTTGCAGAACATCTCTGGCACAAAATGGCTCCTTAGTAGCTTTCCAGTTTGAAGCGACCGCCGTCCCCCTCGCTCACAAACCTCTTCCGGCCCCTGTGAAAATAGACAAAATCAGTACATCCACATCAATCAAAAACATGGATTTGTGTGTGTATGTAATAGCAAATGAAAAGATACTTACCGGCAAGGACAACGATCCCTCAGCTTTTCACCGATGACACCCGCACTGAAACTCTTGTCGACAAACTGCTCCAAGATGAAGTACGCACGGGGGACGTCGATGTTGATTTCAGCTATGTCCATGTAAACTCTTTCATATCCCTGCAAATAAGATAATTATCACGTCATTTTCAATGTACTTCCAATGAAAAAACAAAGTGTGGAACATTTTATAGATCAAATCAATGGTAAACAAAAATGCAGTGGATTGATAAATTGATTGGTTGATTTTTTAGGTACAAAGTAGTCCCCTGTAGCTGAGTTGGTAGAGCATGGCGCTTGCAACGCCAGGGTTGTGGGTTCGCTTCCCACGGGGGTCCAGTATGAAAAATGTATGCACTCACTAACTGTAAGTCGCTCTGGATAAGAGCGTCTGCTAAATGACTAAAATGTAAATGTAAGTATTATACAACACATTGGTCCTCAAACCACAGTACATCGTTTCAACACCAGGTGGCGCCATTGGCACTGCAGTAGTATAATGTGACCACTAGGTTGTGCCCAAGCTCACCCTTCTCATTTGGTCCACAGTGATGACGGAGGACACCCACAGAAACTTCAGCAGCTGCAGAACCATTTGGAACGTTCTCTCTCCTTTGGATTCCAGGACCATGACTATGGCCTATTGATAATAGGAAGAAAAGATGAATAACTTTTGTTACAATCAACTAAGGAAAATTCAGTATGTTTGTCAATTTATTTGATATTCTCAAGCAATACAACCCTCCATGGTAAATTGAACAGTGAGTACATTTCCAATGCACCTACAGGTAATACGTTCATATAAGATAATAATTACAGTTAACAAGTGAACATGAAAACTGTGGAAAGAAAAACAAGATAGCGGATGCCGTAAGTTACCTCATAGACAAACTCATGGTGGAAGTGTGGTACCTCCAGTTCTCTCAGACACCTCTCTGCTTCCTTGTTGTCTCCAGACAGGAGATACTCCTTCAGCAACAGGGTCATCTGATACAGAAAAGGGGATATCCAAAGTCAATGTATGCCCATTGTACACCTGAGGTTCATAGATAACAACAAAAGGCCTGCTCACAGATAGGGAATAGGAAGAATACATGAAACTAAGCCATAGTTCAGTAATGGCTGAGATGTTCAGGTGAAGGGTGGCTTGACCATTACGGCTACTCTGATGTATATGTGTCGATATCGTGATCACTGGAGACATCAGTGAAACTCTAAAGCGGGTCTTGATGACATCACCCTTCCACAGTGTAAGCTCAATTAAATTACATTAACTTACATTTGGAGAACAGACATGATTTAAATAGCTGTCATACATAGAGGACAGAGCATACAGAACACACACTTGAAAAACAGCTTTCAATCTACAGTGGGGAGAACAAGTATTTGATACACTGCCGATTTTGCAGGTTTTCCTACTTACAAAGTATGTAGAGGTCTGTAATTTTTATCATAGGTACACTTCAATTGTGAGAGACGGAATCTAAAACAAAAATCCAGAAAATCACATTGTATGATTTTTAAGTAATTAATTTGCATTTTATTGCATGACATAAGTATTTGATCACCTACCAACCAGTAAGAATTCCGGCTCTCACAGACCTGTTAGTTTTTCTTTAAGAAGCCCTCCTGTTCTCCACTCATTACCTGTATTAACTGCACCTGTTTGAACTCGTTACCTGTATAAAAGACACCTGTCCACACACACTCAATCAAACAGACTAACCTCTCCACAATGGCCAAGACCAGAGCGCTGTGTAAGGACATCAGGGTTAAAATTGTAGACCTGCACAAGGCTGGGATGGGCTACAGGACAATAGGCAAGCAGCTTGGTTTAAAGTAATTAATTTGCTTTTTATTGCATGACATAAGTATTTGATACAGCAGAAAAGAAGAACTTAATATTTGGTACAGAAACCTTTGTTTGCAATTACAGAGATCATACATTTCCTGTAGGTCTTGACCAGGTTTGCACACACTGCAGCAGGGATTTTGGCCCACTCCTCCATACAGACCTTCTCCAGATCCTTCAGGTTTCGGGGCTGTCGCTGGGCAATACGGACTTTCAGCTCCCTCCAAAGATTTTCTATTGGGTTCAGGTCTGGAGACTGGCTAGGCCACTCCAGGACCTTGAGATGCTTCTTATGGAGCCACTCCTTAGTTGCCCTGGCTGTGTGTTTCGGGTCGTTGTCATGCTGGAAGACCCAGCCACGACCCATCTTCAATGCTCTTACTGAGGGAAGGAGGTTGTTGGCCAAGATCTCGCGATACATGGCCCCTTCCATCCTCCCCTCAATACGGTGCAGTCGTCCTGTCCCCTTTGCAGAAAAGCATCCCCAAAGAATGATTTTTCCACCTCCATGCTTCACGGTTGGGATGGTGTTCTTGGGGTTGTACTCATCCTTCTTCTTCCTCCAAACACGGCGAGTGGAGTTTAGACCAAAAAGCAATATTTTTGTCTCATCAGACCACATGACCTTCTCCCATTCCTCCTCTGGATCATCCAGATGGTCATTGGCAAACTTCAGACGGGCCTGGACATGCGCTGGCTTGAGCAGGGGGACCTTGCGTGCGCTGCAGGATTTTAATCCATGATGGCGTAGTGTGTTACTAATGGGTTTCTTTGAGACTGTGGTCCCAGCTCTCTTCAGGTCATTGACCAGGTCCTGCCGTGTAGTTCTGGGCTGATCCCTCACCTTCCTCATGATTATTGATGCCCCACGAGGTGAGATCTTGCATGGAGCCCCAGACCGAGAGTGATTAACCGTCATCTTGAACTTCTTCCATTTTCTAATAATTGCGCCAACAGTTGTTGCCTTCTCACTAAGCTGCTTGCCTATTGTCCTGTAGCCCATCCCAGCCTTGTGCAGGTCTACAATTTTAACCCTGATATCCTTACACAGCGCTCTGGTCTTGGCCATTGTGGAGAGGTTGGAGTCTGTTTGATTGAGTGTGTGTGGACAGATGTCTTTTATACAGGTAACGAGTTCAAACAGGTGCAGTTAATACAGGTAATGAGTGGAGAACAGGAGGGCTTCTTAAAGAAAAACTAACAGGTCTGTGAGAACTTCCGTCTCTCACAGTTGAAGTGTACCTATGATAAAAATTACAGACCTCTACATGCTTTGTAAGTAGGAAAACCTGCAAAATCGGCAGTGTATCAAATACTTGTTCTCCCCACTGTATAAACGAGCAGGTCTCACCTCTCTGACGAGCTGGGTGACAGGTCTCTGACCCCCACCTGTTCCCCAGAGGTTGTGGATGCGCAGGCCGCCCATACCCATCTTCAACAGCACTGCCGCTCGCTCCAAGGCCGCCCTATATGGAAAAACACCCACTCCAGGAGTTAGTATGGACACACTCTTCTGTCATAATTCATTCAATCATCCATCTCTACCGCCCTCTTTCATGGAATGATCCTTCCCTTAGTCATTCATTCTTCTGCCCGTTTATACCCTCTCTCCCTCATTCCAAACTCCCATAAACCATCTCTCAAGGGATGTATAGTTCTCTCAATGCATTCATAGAATGGAGTATTTCATTACATAAACTCTGCCTAGCAACAAGCCAACTCAACTATTCTGTAAACCATGTATGACACTCCCCCAAAAGCTTCACTCATTGTTCTCTGTGAATACACCCACGAAATTACAAGCTGAAACACTAACGTAACAATCCAGGGGTTCCCAAACTTTTTGGGGCCGGGGACCCCTTTTGTGATAGCAAATTCATCAGGTACACCCTCAATATCAGAACATCACTCCAACTTAGTTGGAGTGCGATAAAAAATTGCATACAGGGAGTTGTACTATGATTGCTGCATCGCATGCCAAGTCTCAGGCCCTGGAAAATAACATTTTAAAGGCCACCCTCTGCATCGGAGAGAACATTTTGCTGTTTTAAAGCTAATTTCCAGCAACTCTACACATTTTGCCATGGGGCAAACAATTTTGCAGTTGAGTTGAAAAACTGGTATTGAGTTGAAAACTGGATCATTGATGGAGTATTGTGTATCCCTGTGAGCCTCCCAGGCCCTGTTGTGCATATATATATATATATATATATATAGATAGTAAACCAACTCGACAACATTTCCATGACCATACCACATAGAAATGCGAGAAGGAGTTTCGTGTTTAACAAATAATGACGCCAACACATACCTTGCATGTACACAGTCGACTCTCCCCTTGTAGCCGTCTAAGTAGCTCTTGGAGAGGATCTTGTCTTTGACAGCCCGGGCAATAAATTGGCCGACGAGCTGAAAGACAAAATAAAACACTTAACACACACACACACTGAAGGGCACTGGTCTCGAAACACAGTTATTATCATTGGAACCTCTGTGGTCCACCCAAACCTACAGAACAGGAAGTTAGCTCTGCAAACAAAGAAATCTAAATAAAAAGAGGGCAGACTGAACTGTTGCCAAATAGCATGCCCATGGGCCTGAAATATCTTGACTGCAGCATGGAGTTCAATGTCATCTATTTGGAAATGAAGTATCACAAACACATGTAGGCGTAACTGCATAGCCATAAACCATTTATTACAGTACAATACACATTTTATAACCTAATTTGATAATGAGTTACTGCATAAGCAAATATAGACAATAAATCGCCTACATTTAGCATCAAAGTAGGCCAATGGAGAGACCAGAGGCTGGATGGATGAGTAAAAACGTGTGTTGTTTGGGATGAGGTGACAGTGGCAGTGTTTGTTGACATGACTCAGAGAGATGAGAGAGATAGAGAAAGTGACGGGGGGGGGGAAAAGAGCCAGAGAAAAAGAGCTGGCCTTGCTGTTCTGGACTGGACAAAGCCTGTTGCTAACAAGCCATTGTGTCTGTGCAGACAACAGAGCTCTAAACTCATCTGACCAGAACCAGTCTGGAAAGAGAGAGAGGGATGAGAGAGAGACTACACAGCCAGGGGGAAGAACAGAGAGAGAGACAGCACAGCCAGGGGGAAGAACAGAGAGAGAGACAGCACAGCCAGGGGGAAGAACAGAGGGAGAGAGACTACACAGCCAGGGGGAAGAACAGAGAGAGAGACAGCACAGCCAGGGGGAAGAACAGAGGGAGAGAGACTACACAGCCAGGGGGAAGAACAGAGAGAGAGACTGCACAGCCAGGGGGAAGAACAGAGGGAGAGAGACTACACAGCCAGGGGGAAGAACAGAGAGAGAGACAGCACAGCCAGGGGGAAGAACAGAGGGAGAGACAGCACAGCCAGGGGGAAGAACAGAGAGAGAGACAGCACAGCCAGGGGGAAGAACAGAGAGAGAGACAGCACAGCCAGGGGGAAGAACAGAGGGAGAGACAGCACAGCCAGGGGGAAGAACAGAGAGAGAGAGACAGCACAGCCAGGGGGAAGAACAGAGAGAGAGACAGCACAGCCAGGGGGAAGAACAGAGAGAGAGAGACAGCACAGCCAGGGGGAAGAACAGAGAGAGAGACAGCACAGCCAGGGGGAAGAACAGAGAGAGAGAGACAGCACAGCCAGGGGGAAGAACAGAGAGAGAGACAGCACAGCCAGGGGGAAGAACAGAGAGAGAGACAGCACAGCCAGGGGGAAGAACAGAGAGAGAGAGACAGCACAGCCAGGGGGAAGAACAGAGAGAGAGAGAGAGAGCACAGCCAGGGGGGAGAACAGAGAGAGAGAGAGAGAGCACAGCCAGGGGGAAGAACAGAGAGAGAGAGAGAGAGCACAGCCAGGGGGAAGAACAGAGAGAGAGACAGCACAGCCAGGGGGAAGAACAGAGAGAGAGAGACAGCACAGCCAGGGGGAAGAACAGAGAGAGAGACTGCACAGCCAGGGGGAAGAACAGAGAGAGAGAGACAGCACAGCCAGGGGGAAGAACAGAGAGAGAGAGACAGCACAGCCAAGGGGAAGAACAGAGAGAGACAGCACAGCCAGGGGGAAGAACAGAGAGAGAGAGACAGCACAGCCAGGGGGAAGAACAGAGAGAGAGAGACAGCACAGCCAGGGGGAAGAACAGAGAGAGAGAGACAGCACAGCCAGGGGGAAGAACAGAGAGAGAGACAGCACAACCAGGGGGATGAACAGAGAGAGAGAGAGACAGCACAGCACAGCCAGGGGGAAGAACAGAGAGAGAGCGTGGCTTTGTGGGGAAGTGAGAGAGAGAGTAGGAGGACAGACAAATGAGAGAGAGAGAAAGTGAGAGAGAGGGAGGGATGATGAATAACCCTTTTAGCAGCCTCCTACGCTGAGCTAGCATTTTGTGCCTGGCGCTGCGGAGACAATGAGGCGAGAGATCGCATGTCTGCTCTGTGTGGACGGGAAGAAAAGAGCTGAAACTCCCCATCTCTCTCTCTCTCTCACAGATTGAACCACAGACAGTCATCTACAGTAAACAGTACCACAGTGTTATTCAGTTGTGTAAATTACTTAAGTAAAATACTTTAAAGCACTACTTAAGTAGTTTTTGGGGTATCTTTACTTTACTATTTATATATATTTACTTCACTACATTCCTAAAGAACATAATGTACTTTTAACTCCATACATTTTCCCACCCAAAAGTACTCGTTACATTTTGAATGCTTAGCAGGACAGGAAAATGGTCCAATTCACACACTTATCAAGAGAACATCCCTGGTCATCAATACTGCCTCTGATCTGGTGGACTCACTAAACACAAATGCTTAATTTGTAAATTATGTCTGAGTGTTGGAGTGTGCCCCTGGCTATCAGTAAATAAATGTATATATTTTTTTATGGTGCCGTCGGGTTTGCTTACTAAACAAATTTACTTTTGATACTTAAGTATATTTAAAACCAAATACTTTTAGACTTCTACTCAAGTAGTATTTTACTGGGTGACTTTCACTTTTACAAGAGTCACTTTCTATTAAGGTATCTTTACTTTTACGCATGTCTGAAAATTGGGTACTTTTTCCACCACTGGTGTTATTCCCATCTGTCTGTTTCACCACAGCTAGTATCAGACCTGGGTTCAAAGACTATTTGAAATATTTTGAAATACTTCAACTGGGCTTGATTGAGCTTGCCTGGCGCAGTGGAACGGAACACACAGAAAGTGCAACCCCTGTCCACCTGGCACTCTAGGCAGTCTAAAGCAAATGTATTTGAAAGTATTTCAAATACTGTTTGAACCCAGCTCTGTTATGCACACAGGGTGCAGTACATCAACATCCATCCCACACAGTAGTGACACTGTATTTGGGACAAATCATTCACTAAACCCTAAACCTCAACTAAATCTTGTAATGAAAAATGTGGAAATGTAGCAAGTTGAGGTGCTTTGAGTAACCCTGGATTGTAAACTGTCATGGTAAAAACATATTGATACAACAGTAGCTAAAATGGGAAGAAGTCTGTCCATAATAAAGCACTGCTCTGCCTTCTTAACAACACTATCAACAAGGCAGGTGCCACAAAGAGGGCCTTAGGAAAATTACAATTGGCTCAGAACAGGGCAGCACGGCTGGCCCTTAAAAGTACACGGGAGCTAACATTAATGATATGCATGTCAATCTCTCATGGCTCAAAGTGGAAGAGAGATTGACTTCATCACTACTTGTTTTTGTAAGAAGTGTTGACAAGCTGAATGTACCGAGCTGTCTGTTTAAACTACCAGCACACAGCTCAGACACCCATGCATACCCCACAAGACATGCCACCAGAGGTCTCTTCACAATTCCCAAGTCCAGAACAGACTATGGGAGGCGCACAGTACTACATAGAGCCATGACTACATGGAACTCTATTCCACATCAGGTAACTGATGCAAGCAGTAGAATCAGATTTTAAAAAACAGGTAAAAATACAACTTATGGAACAGCGGGGACTGTGAAGAGATACACAGGTACAGACACGCATACGCACACAAGCGCTAGCACACACACACATTGTAATATTGTTGTATGGTGGTATTATACATTTTGTATTGTAGATATGTAGTGGTGTAATAATGTTTTATCTTTTGTTTTTTATGTAATGTAAGTGCCTTAATGTGTTTGGACCCCAAGAAGAGTAGCTGCTGCCTTGGCAACAGCTATTGGGGATCCCTAATAAATACCAAAAAATCCCATTTTTGAACAGTGCGTGTGACGGTTTACAGTCGCGATAGGAACTGTCAGATGGCTAAAGTAACTGTGAATCTCTTTTACTTCTTTTATGACACGCATATGGAATTTCAGAACAAAACATATGCGTTCCGTTCTGAGATACACTGCTCCGGTTTGCATGCAGAACAGAACACAGAACATACAGTGCCTTCGACAAGTATTCAGACTCCCAGACTTTTTCCACATTT
Source organism: Coregonus lavaretus (assembly GCF_964263955.1). NCBI lineage: Eukaryota > Metazoa > Chordata > Actinopteri > Salmoniformes > Salmonidae > Coregonus > Coregonus lavaretus. The sequence goes on along the minus strand of NW_028158491.1, from coordinate 52,670 downwards.
TGTTAGGTTACAGCCTTATTCTAAAATTGATAAAAGAAAAATGTTTCCCTCATCAATCTACACACAATACCCCATAATGACAAAGCAAAAACGCGTTTTTCGATTTTCTTTGTGCAAATGTATGAAAATAAAAAACATAACGGAAATAAGACATTTACATAAGTATTCAGACCCTTTACTCAGTACTTTGTTGAAGCACCTTTGGGAGCAATTACAGCCTTGAGTCTTCTTGGGTATGACGCTACAAGCTTGGCACACCTGTATTTGGGGAGTTTCTCCCATTCTTCTCTGCAGATCCTCTCAAGCTCTGTCAGGTTGGATGGGGAGCGTTGCTGCCCAGCTATTTTCAGGTCTCTCCAGAGATGTTCGATCAGGTTTAAGTCTGGGCTCTGGCTGGGCCACTCAAGGACATTCAGAGACTTGTCCCAAAGCCACTCCTGTGTTGTCTTGACTGTTTGCTTAGGGTTGTTGTCCTGTTGGAAGGTGAACCTTCGCCCCAGTCTGTGGTCCTGAGAGCTGTGGAGCAGGTTTTCATCAAGGATCTCTCTGTACTTTGCCTCGATCCTGACTAGTCTCCCAGTCCCTGCCGCTGAAAAACATCCCCACCGCATGATTATGCCACCACCATGCTTCACTGTAGGGATGGTGCCAGGTTTCCTCCAGATGTGGCATTCAGGCCAAAGAGTTCAATCTTGGTTTCATCAGACTAGAGAATCTTGTTTCTCATGGTCTGAGAGTCTTTAGGTGCCTTTTGGCAAACTCCAAGCGGGCTGTCATGTGCCTTTTACTGAGGAGTGGCTTCTGTCTGTCCACTCTACCATAAAGGCCTGATTGGTGGAGTGCTGCAGAGATGGTTGTCCTTCTGGAAGGTTCTCCCATCTCCACAGAGGAACTCTAGAGCTCTGTCAGAGTGACCATCGGGTTCTTGGTCACCTCCCTGACCAAGGCCCTTCTCCCCCGATTGCTCAGTTTGCGCATTGTCATTATGGGGTATTGTTTGTAGATTGCTGAGGATTTTGTTTTAGTTAATCCATTTTAGAATAAGGCCTTAATGTAACAAAATGTGGGGTCTGAATACTTTCCGAAGGTACTGTATACACACTGCAGTGTGCCTGCTAAGTCACTCAAACATTCACAAGGACACAGTCCTACACATTGGCCTCCACGGTCGGTTAGACATTTTCACAGATACATCCACACACTTCTATTCTTAGACGGTGCGATATCACACACACTACCTGAGGGGCTCCAGGTGTGTCCAACACCAGGTCAGGCAGCTCCCTGAGTAACTTGTCAAAGGAGCTCTCCACGTCTTTACGGCTCAGCACGCGGCCACACAGGTCCGTCAACAGCCTGGACGTCAGCTCTCTGTGGCTGGCCTTAGCCTCCAGGGCCAGGCTCACAGCCAGCATGGGCACCCCGCTAGACATGGAGCCCAGGTTGAGTTCACCCAGGAGCTCCTATGGAGGGGAGAGAGGGGGATGGGTGTTGGTCAGATGGAATACAGAGTTGGTCATGGGGAGAGAGAGGGTATTGGCCAAGAAGAGGGCGTGGGCTCATAGGTCATAGGGTCAAATCATCAGAGAAGAAGAACATAGCTACATCCTTCAGAATTAACTCAGACTACAGTCAGATCAAATAAAAGGCAGAAGCAGGTCCACCAGTGATTAGGAAATGGAAAGCGCCCTAAACACAGAACACTACAGCCAACTCAAATAACCGTTGAAATGAACCTACCGCTACTTCATTGGTGTCGCCGTGTTCAAAGTACTCCTGCACGATGGGAGTGAGCGTCTTCTCAAAGTCACCTTCCTCCAGCGGCGGGACCACCGTCTCATACACACAGTTCTCCTGTAGAGGACACAACAGAAAGCAGAACAATGAAGCCGATCAAGATTGGATACCAGAAAACGTGTATAGTGTACTTAAGTGCTGAGTTGTTTCATGAGCAGGTAAAACTCAGCATCCTAACCGTACTGTACCTAACTCAGAGGGTCAGAGGTCCAATATAAATGGTCCAATACCTGAGCTTCGTCATAGTTGGGGTCTTTGACGTCGACCTCATCCAGGTCATACACTTCTCCAGGTGGGCCCCACACCCCTTTGCCCCCCGCGCCACCTGACCAACAGACAAAGAACAAGGTCAATGCCAGTGATGTTTTCAAAACAGAAACAACATTTTCATGGTGCAAAATAGTTTAAATCTGTGGAAAAACAACGTACAAATAATAATCTGGCAGTGTGATTTAAAGATGTATAAAAAAAAAAAATTGTTCACTAACTGTAAGTCGCACTGGATAAGAGCGTCTGCTAAATGGCTAAAATTTAAGATGCAATATGCAGAAATCGCTCCGCCATTTCCTGGTTGCTAAAATTCTAAATAAATAGTTTGCTTAATTTCAGTTTATGTGACAAAACAAGCAATTATAGTGTAGAGACTCATTGTACCATCTAAACCGCTGTGAAGTATATTTTCCATAACCAAAAATATTGTATTTTCAACTGTTTGAAGCTGGTGTACAAAACGCAAAAACAAAACTTAAGAACAGGAACCATAGAAATATCCACATATACTGAACAAAAATATAAACACAACATGTAAAGTGTTGGTCCCATGTTTCATGAGCTGAAAAAAAAAATCCCAGAAATGTTTCATACGCACAAAAAAGCATATTTCTCTCAAAAATTTGTACAAATTTGCTTACATCCTGTTAGTGAGCATTTGTCCCATGCCAATATAATCCATCCACCTGACAGGTGTTGCATATCAAGAAGCTGATTTAAGCAGCATGATCATTACACAGGTGCACCTTGTACTGGGGACAATAAAAGGCCACTCTAAAATGTGCAGTTTTGTCACATAACACAATGCCACAGACGTCTCAAGTTGAGGGAACGTGCAATTAGCAAGCTGACTGCACGAATGTCCACCAGAGCTGTTGCCAGAGAATTGAATGTAAACATAAACTGCCTCCAACGTTGTTTTAGAGAATTTGGCAGTACGTCCAACAGGCCTCACAACCGCAGACCACGTGTAACCACGCCAGCCCAGGACCTCCACATCCGGCTTCTTCACCTGCGGGATCGTCTTGAGACCAGCCACCCGGATTGCTGATGAAACTGAGGAGTATTTCTGTCTGTAATAAAGCCCTTTTGTGGGGAAAAACTCATTCTGATTGGTTGGGCCTGGCCCTCCCAGGCCCACCTATGGCTGCACCCCTGCCCAGTCATGTAAAATCCATAGATTAGGGCCTAATTAATTTATTTCAATTGACTGATTTCCTTATATGAACTGTAACTCAGTACAATTGTTGAAATGTTTGTTTATATTTTTGTTCAGTATAGAAATAGCCACATAGAATGCTCCTTTCTTCAGCAATGTGCATTATAAAAATGCCACTATTGAGGTATTGCTCAGATTAGGGTGAAGTTGTCCCTACACATTGGTCTCAGGCCAGTTTTGCATTTCCCCCACTAAGGGTTAAGGTTAGGATTTAGGGAAGGCAAGCTGATCCTAGATCTGCATCACCCCAGAGCTTTCAAAACATACTACTAACCAGTAGCCTATATGTGGTCACCTATAGCTGGAGTGGGTTTACATCACAATGCAGCCTACATTGGAACAGCACACAAACACTGTACTGACAAAGGAAAGAAGGAAGGTCAACAGTACCCTATGTACAATATACAGGAAGGCACACACACACACGGTCTGTGATTTTGACAGGATGTCTCCAATACAACTGAAGTGAAACACTGAAAAGCACCTTCAGTTCAAAAGGCTTTTCTCCAGGAAGACACAGAGAGCATATGACGTCATAGACAGAGCTCATCATGGAAATGATACTACTGATTGCGGAAACCAATATGAAACATTACAACAAACAGGAACTGGCCTAACTATAGAGGGGAATAGATCAATTATATATAAACAAATCAGATTTCCTACAGACCTTTTATTTATCCATACCACTATGGTGGGCCTATAACTAGACAGGAAAAAGTGGTGAGCACAAAAATACCTATAGTGTGTGTTGGACTGTATAGCACGTCCTATAGAGGGTGTTGGACTGTATAGCACGTCCTATAGAGGGTGTTGGACTGTATAGCACGTCCTATAGAGGGTGTTAACTTTAAAGGCTCAACTGCTGACATAAACCACATATTTTAAAAGGGTAATTCCTCATTAGTAAGTGTTACACAAAGCCACATCTGTTGGTGCTCTGTAGAAACAGATTGCCAGTCTATTTATGAAGAGACCCATTTCCAAAGCAGCTCAGCTTGTCTAGGCCTACATGTTTTAACCCCCCTCCCTTATAAGTCCCACCCAATGTGTGTGTGTTATGTGGAGGCTATGTGTGTGTTATATTCCTCCTGTATATAGCTCTGCCCCTTTAGAATGTTGTCTGTGCCATGGCTGATTCTGGAACATCATGTACCTACTACCCTTGTTGCCCTGCGAGACTCCACCCATAGAATAGTTTCTGTTATGCTTCCAAAACGTTACACAACTTGAACTTTTACAGGAGCCCCTAAACCACAGCGGGACATAGACTGTGTTCCAAATGGCACCCTATTCCCTTTAATATAGTGAATAGGGTGCCATTTGGGACAAAAGTCCAGGCATTTACATTGACATCATGGCCCAGTTCTTTGGTTACATAACTCAAATACATCTGTGCCAAGATACTATGGTTCATTTCTATCAGAAAATAACTAACTGTACTGTGCTTCTGCAAGATGTTATGTTGGCAGTGGGGACTGACATCATCAAACAAGGCCAAGAAAGATACTGCGGTTTCTTTTTATCAGATAAGAACCGAACTAACCAGGGCCTGACCTGTATTCAAAAAGTGTCCCAGAGTATGAGTGCTGATCTAGGATCTGATTCCCACCTTTCCACATAATCATATTCATTATGATCTAAAAAGGCTAAACTGATCCTTTATCAGCACTCCTACTCTGAACGTCACTGTCAATATGGGCCCAGAGGACAAATAGCTGGGGGTACGGCAAGGTGCTCTGACTACATCTCCCTATATAGTGTAATACTTTGACCAGGGCCCATAGGGATCTGTGTACTATATAGAGAATAGGGTGTAATTTGGGACACATGCTTTGACTCTGCTGAGAAGCAGCTTCCTCTCCCGTTCTACATGAATGACGCTTCAGCAGTCTGCTAAATGACGTAAATGTAAATTTATAAGGTGATTAAAGAGTAGTAAATAGCTTATCACGAGGAAGATTAATATGCATGCAACTATAAGATTCAAAGGAGTCACTCGTGTTATTGGTAAACAAGCTAGGCTAGTTGGAGATGTTGGCCAAGGGGTCATGGGAAGGTGAGGTGATGTTATCTACAACAAACCGCCAATGCTCTTGCTATCTAGTTTACTTTATTGCTTAGTTTGCATGTCTTTGGACAAATGCTCAATCTTGTTTCAGTTATCCAAGTCTGTTAGACCAAGAGCCATTGGTTAGATATTATAATGGCTGAATTATGGAGCCCCTATAAGCAATAAGATGTAATCTTATTTTCTTTATTTTTGACTCCAGGGAGGATCACACATAACCCTTAAATCATCTACAAAGCCAGTCACCTTCAAGGTCATAGGCCTAGTGGAAACTTCTAGAAAAAAAAAAGCCTTCAGCGGATGGATACCAAAAGGAGATAAGAGGGGTGTTAATATAAGTGAGTGTGATCGGATCAGGCTCACCTTGCCATTTGTTTACATAATTGGTTTACTACTGGGCTGGCAGTTGGAAAGGCAGGGACAGGGAGAGATCTCTCGGGGACTAGGTCACGTATAGGCTTGATTCCAGCCAACAAGAATATGGTGTGATCTCTGGTCACGCAAGACTAGGACACACCATATTGTAACTCCGTAGGCAATGATAGGCTATTCCTTGAAGCATGTTTTTGCTCAAAACACAAATAGACCAACTTGTTGCTTATCAATTAATGCAGCAACAGTATTACGCCTGTTTGGTATTACATTATTCTAGCAATGTTAACACCTTATTACATAACGTCCCATTACTAGTCTTCGGTAGACTTCTATGGTCTTCCCTTCCCTCGCCGTGACTTCACGTGACCACAAGTAGGCCTATGTTAACAACACGTTATTACATAACCACATAAATAGTCCCTCCCCATACCTTTCTCTGGTAGTCCTCTTCCCTTCCTTTAACATATGTTATTAACATCTACATATCTCCCCATACCTTTCTCTGGTAGTCCTCTTCCCTTCCCTTTAACATGATATGTTATTAACATCTACATATCTCCCCATACCTTTCTCTGGTAGTCCTCTTCCCTTCCCTTTAACATGATATGTTATTAACATCTACATATCTCCCCATACCTTTCTCTGGTAGTCCTCTTCCCTTCCTTTTAACATGATATGTTATTAACATCTACATATCTCCCCATACCTTTCTCTGGTAGTCCTCTTCCCTTCCCTTTAACATGATATGTTATTAACATCTACATATCTCCCCATACCTTTCTCTGGTAGTCCTCTTCCCTTTCCTTTAACATAATATGTTATTAACATCTACATAACTCCCCATATCTTTCTCTGGTAGTCCTCTTCCCTTCCCTTTAACATTTACATTTTAGTCATTTAGCAGACGCTCTTATCCAGAGCGACTTACAGTTAGTGAGTGCATATATTTTTCATACTGCCCCCCCGTGGGAAACGAACCCACAACCCTGTCATTGCAAGCGCCATGCTCTACCAACTGAGCTACACGGGGCCCATTATATATTATTAACATCTACATTTCTCCCCATACCTTTCTTTGGTAGTCCTCTTCCCTTCCCTGCCCGTGACTTCCTGTCCAGCAGTTTGCTCTTGGGGCTGGTGGGGGGTACGGTGCCGTTGGTGCCCCGGGAGGGGTCCCCATTATCACTAAACGAGTCCCCTCTCCCCGAGTCTCTAGAAGAAGTCTTCCTCAGCCTCCTCTTCGCTTTGGCTTTGAGACGGGCCTCGTGGATACTGTTAGGTGCCGAAATCCAGTTGCCATTTATTTCGTTCTTGATGTTTTTGGTGATAATGCCATTCTCCTCTTCGCCCGAAAGGAAGGAGTCGCTCAGATCGTCTGCATCTGTTGGTGGGGGATGAAGGAGGTGGTGAGAGACAAGGTAAGATGGCAGTTTGACCAGAACAAACTCTATTGGCAGTTTGACTGATTGACCAGAACAAACTCTATTTGCAGATGTTCTATTTCATAACAGAGGTTATGGGTAACTATAAGGTAATTTGATGTTCGCAATGCATTATGAATTGAATAGGGTTTAGATCCCAAGTTTTGTAGTATGAATGCATCATTCCATTTATAATTGAACCATAAACTATTTGTTATGCTTGACCATATAAAATGTAAGGCCAGCAGAATAAAAATCATGATCAGTGGTTACAGAAAAAGCAGCAGTCACTGCAAGTTATAATCACCAGTAATCACTGAGCTACTTCCGCATCAAAAGTCCAGACAGACTACAGACTGGTAAAGATAACTTACCAAGGGGGTTAGCGTTTAGCCATGCCTCGCAGTCAGTTGCCATTGTTTTAGAACGGGGATTTGGAGCAGCGGAAATGCGTTCAAATTTGTAAAAATTCTGCAGACACCTGAAATTATAAAATAACGTTTCAATTAATTTTGATGTGCATTCATTTCATTGGCACAACATCAACATGTCCAGACAAGCCCCCTCACATCCCTCCCCCCTGACCTAATTCATGCATTGATAACCGATAATCGTTAATCTCCAGACTAAATACAAATCTGTCAACAAATGTTTTTGGACAGCAGCATAGCAAATCACTTTTTGCAAGCTCCTGCTGCTACGACGCACCACAACTACGCAGGCAAAACAATGACCGCATCGTTGTGCTGAAATCATTGACGATAAATTACACGGTAAAAGAAAAAAGGTAAGTATTGAAACAATAAGAGGTAAATACTGCTTAAAGTTGATGTACTCTATATATAATTCATATTTCGGTGATAATTTGTATCTCCGTTATTAGTTTAGCCGTTATCACAAAGTTGAAGGCTGCCTCGCTCGGTTGTTGTCACTTTGCAGCCCAAGCGACGGGAAAATGCACGACAACAACAAAGCCAGCTATCATTTATCGTCGATTTAGAAAAACAGTTCCATGATATCATGCATTAGCTGTCTACCTCTTGAGTGTCAAAAGTCCAAAGGAAAATGACTGAACGTGTCTGCCGTTCAAGCTGTAAATTGATGTGGGTTTAAATGCTGTTGTTTTTGTGTTGTATACCCAGCAACACTTTGGCATAGAATTGTGTTTGAGATATCCGATTGGCTGAACTAGCAGACGTGTTGTAAAAAGGTCACCAATCAAAATCCCGGATGAGACCTGGCTTCTCGTATTTTCTGTAGGGTCGAGTTCCTAATGATCTAGTGCTGCCCCTATCGTTGGAGTTGCAGAGTAGCAACAAAACGTTTGTGTAAAACACTATTACTGTATTAACGACTTATAATAAGCCTGTTTGTGTTGGAAAAAGGGTAAAATAACTCTCATTGTTGTATTTGACACCCAACAAAAATAGGCTAAGTCCCAAATTGTGCAATTTTAGACCCGAAACTAGCTAGAACATTTTGTTCACTATAGTGTAGGCCAGGGGTTCTCAAACGTTTTGGGGCCTGGGACCCCTTGTGATAGCAAATTCATCAGGGACCCCCTCATAATCAGAACACAACTCGAGTGAGATAAAAAAAAAATAATAGCATACAAGGAGTTCTACTATGACTGGCAGTGCATGGCCAGACGAACCAAGTCTCGGCACTGGGAAGGAACATTTTAAAGGCCCATCTATTGGCATCGGAGAGGACATTTAGCAGTTTTCAAGCAAATTTCCTGCAATTCTGCACATTTTGTCATGGGGCAGAGAGATTTTTTTGTTTTGCAGCTTTAAAGCTAATATCCTGCAATTCTACACATTTCGCCAAGAGGCCAAGATAAAACTTTGCAGTTTTGAAGTTTAAATTACAGTGCATTTATGTAAAAAATACACGGCCCCCACATTAAGAACCCCTGGTTTAGGCTACTGTATTGTACATCCTATACATGGACAACATGTACAGTACAATATGCATGTTTGAGTCAGTACACGTAATGTACAGCCAGTGCAATCAACTATACATCTATCCTCACCCCACCCAAATAGTTTTTTTCAACGTCTCATATTCACATACTGAAACACTTCTAATGTTACTTGTATGTAACCAGTTGTTACATACCAGTCCTGTGAAACTGTCCCAATATAGATATTTTAGTAATACACAGTTTACCTTGTATCTACTTACAGAGTAGAGACAGACTACTTTTCCCCATTTCAAAACTTATAGCAATGTGTTCTGTAAATGAAAAAAGTCGAATTGATTATACATAACAATTTGTTACTGGGAAACTGTCCAAAGATAGATCGTTTATTGTATAATTTTTCCTATTTGACTGTAATGTGTATTGTCAATGATAAAGTCCAAGAGTGCAATTGACTTGACAAAGTCTGTGCTATCGAAAGGAATAATCATTATACAATTAGTTTGTCATCTGTAGCTCAATTGGTAGAGCATGGCGCTTGTAACGCCAGGGTAGTGGGTTCGATCCCCGGGACCACCCATACGTAAAAATGTATGCACACATGACTGTAAGTCGCTTTGGATAAAAGCATCTGCTAAATGGCATATTATTATTATTATTATTATTATTATTATTATTATTATCATTATTATTATTATTATTATTATAGTTTGGTCTGACAAGTGTAATATCCTACCTTAACACCTGGGGGCGCTCCCCTCAAACAGTAGAAAGTCACAACGCCCCATGCACATGAAAGTAGCCGTTTTTCTCATCCTCAAGGATTTTATTTATGCACGTTGTCTTATACTGTGTTTTGCTTCTCCAAATTGTCTAATAACCTAAACTAATTATTTTGCATCCCATTATTCAATGGGAGAAAATAGAGAAAATAGCTAAATTGGTGCCTAACTGCAACACAAGTTTGCATAGCTTCAATAACACATACACCACAGGTGGTTGGTGACACCTTAATTGGGGAGGACAGGCTTGTGGTAATGGCTGGAGCGGAATCAGTGGAATGGTATCATATACATCAAACACATGGTTTTCATGTGTTTGATGTCATTCCATTTGCTCCATTCCAGCCATTATTATGAGTCGTCCTCTCCTTAGCTGCCCCCACTGATACACTAACAGCTTTCTCTCTTAAAATGTTTATTCAAATGTTTGCATCAGGAAATAACCATAAGAAAAGTTCAACAAAATCTTAAACACAATCTTAAAACAATCTTAAAACTTGGAGCAACATTCACAGTGTAGAAAACAGAGAGAGAGAGCAAGTTTCAAACCCTGCCTCAACAATATATTATACTGACTTAAAATCACACTTAATTTAACTCTTAACACTTAATTTAACTCTTAAATAACACACATGGTCCAGTTCAAGTTTCTATACAGTTTAAAGGCACTGTATAAATTATTTAGACATTTGCAAAATATTGAACCTGATGTGACAAATTTCACAATTCTCAAATTTGTCAAAGTATTTTTAAATGAAATCAAATACAGGACAAAAAATTGAAGAAACCCTGAAGAAAACATATGGCGATTCTTTGGTAAAACTGCACCTCAATTTAAAGGAAAATTCCACACAATAAATATATTTTGGTATTTGTTTCATTAGTCGATTGTTGTTCCAAAAAGTTTCTACTTGTCAGCACTCAAGTTTTCAAGATATGTAACTTAAAAAATACAGAAATCATCCCCGTATGATGCATTTGGCATCATATGATGCAAAAAGCAGCATCATATGATTCAAAATGCATCATATGGGGATGATATATTTAATGCAAAATGCATCATACGGGGATGATTTTGAAAGTTACATATCTTTCAGACTGATATGTTTTTGTCCATGTCTGTCTGGAACCGTATTCCATTTTGTCTCAATGAACAGACACAGTAGGTATAACAAGTGTAGGCCTTTATATCCTGCAGTTATACACAAAAACACTGTGTAATGAAATACACATTCAAAATGTAACGTCCAAATTAAATCAACCTGAGGATTACTTCTAAACTACTAAATCTACCAATGACAGATATGTTCCAAGGCACTTTGCATCTAAAATCGCATTATGTAATATCCCTAACACTTTACAGACAAAAATGTAAAGTTAAATCAAATGATTTGAATTGTATGTGGAGAACAGCTACATAGAACAACATGTAACCAGAACCATGACAAATACTAATATGGATGAGTTTCAATTCATTATATCACAGTCTGATTTCAACAATAATTACTAGAAAGAAGGCTGTGTTTATTCCTGTGATGAATAACAAAACACATTTCTTCTCTACTGCCAACAAATCAAAGTGTGAAAGATAGATAAATATCTTTTAACACAAATCTTTGGTGACCGGTTTTCATTTAGGCAAATGTAGTACTGCAATATCCTACACAATATCTGAACACTGGAACCTTTCTAAACTCACAGTATTTTTTAACTATGTACAAAATCAAACGTTTTGCTATATTGTATATAGCCTCCTTATTGTTATTTTATTGTGTTACTATTTTCTTAAGCAAATATTTTTCTTACTTTTTAACTGTGCATTGTTGGGAATGGGCTCGTAAGTAAGCATTTCACGGTAAAGTCTACATCTGTTGTATTCGGCGCATGTGACCAATAACATTTGATTTGATTTGGTATTCAGCAATGAGTTGTTGTCCAAGCAATTCCCAGAGAATGGCTCTTCTCTCCGGGTCCAGTTCATTTTACCGTGTGACCTCCATCCGATATGTCATTTATTCATGGCTCCTTCGTTGAGTAGTCCTCGGCAAGCTCCGATCACTCAGTCTGTAGCACACACGCAACGCTGTACGCCCCACCAACTTGACGGTACTGTGTGATGAGTATAGGTCAGAGGTCACTCTGTAGCTGAGGGGTCAGTGAGTGCACCAAGTAGACTGTCCTCTGCCAGTTGAGACAGGTACTTCTGTGAAGAGAGGAAAGAATAAAGTTAGCTTTGTGTACGTACTTGTAGAGAGCTCCCCTTTAAGTGGGATATTAAACTGCATTCAAATACTTAGCTTATAACACGGCTCTCCACGTTTCACCTTTATTTCGCTTTCCACTATCATACACTACAACTCCATCCGACTTCCTGTGAATTTTAAAATAAGGAGACCTGATTTATCTATATTGAGTTTCTTATGCATATTCCCCTGTATAAACTCCTCAGCCAGAGCTACTGCTGTTTGACACAATAGTCAAGGAGAGAGACTGAAACCTAAGAGAGTGGAATGTGCTGAGAGAGAGGCAGGTGCTTCCTGAACAGACATGAACCTGTCTAGTGTCTACATTCACAGCAAGTCCTGTTAAAGGCAAAAACCATCATCACCAACCAGCTCTCGGCTAAGCGGGTAGCAGCAGGGAGCCCACACACACACACACACACACACACACACACACACACACACACACACACACACACACACACACACAAAACCCCTCAGCTTTTGACGGACAGCGCATCTGTTCTTGAGGTTTTTTACCCTCGCAATGTTATCCATCAAATGTGAAGGAATCTTTTCCCCTTCTGGCTGCTTCCAGCTGTGCAGCTTTGCGTGTGTGTGTGGGGTGTTTGCGTGTGTGTGTGCCTGCTCGCATACGTGTGGGTTGAGGTCTCCGTCCTGGATGGGCATTGAGCACTAATAGGTAACCTAATACAACTCCCAGTACTCAACACTGTGAGGGGGCCTTCCTGTGGTATAGGGCTGCCCCTTCCACTGCCTGTTCACAGCCGCACAGAAGGACCCTGGCCAGCTGAACCAAGAGCCTATTGGGAATGAACTGAAGAGCACAATGGGTCTAACAAGTGTAGGGCTTTCTAACCGCCAGTTAGTCACATTGCTTGTATACAAAGTAGGTCCCCAGGAAGGACTAGAGCAGCTGGGCCCATTGGAAGGGAGCCTTTAGGAAGTAAAGTAATTGATAGACTCCCATGGAGGCCACACTAACACCCTCTACTCCACTCACTCATCCAAAGTCTCCTTTTCTGACACCCCACTGTAGGACTCCCCCCCCCCCCCTCCCCCCTCTCTACCACCCACGGTGGAGAGGGAAAAAAGCTTTGGATTGTGCTGCCAGTTTTGACGTGTGTGTGTGTATGTGTGTGTGTGTGTGTGTGTGTGTGTGTGTGTGTGTGTGTGTGTGTGTGTGTAGGGATAGTGAGTGACTGATCTCTGTATGTATCTTGTGCTTCGTCTCAAACTGTAACTCAACTCTAAAGACATTTTTCTGAACTTTGGTCTCACAATGATGTCACTGAGTGATAAGCTTACAATGTTTCCCTGTAATAACTTATAAATATGTTCATAACACTTCTGCAAGGGGTAGTGTCCTCCCCTCTTCCTCCTCCCCTCTTCCTCCTCCTCCTCCTCCTCTTCATCCTCCCCTCCTCCTCCCCTCCTCTTCCTCCTCCTCATCCTTCTCCTCTTCATCCTCCTCCCCTCTTCCTCCTCCTCCTCCTCCTCCTCCTCCTCCCCCCTCTTCCTCCTCCTCATAACCAATCATAATGACCTATGGTAATAGTAAATGTGTTACTGTACCTGAAGGTTCCTGTAGTGGACAGCACTGCGACAGTGAGAGGCCTTGGCTGTCTCCTCGCTGGTGTAGAACAGGCCACACAGTTTGCAGTAGAACCCCGTACTGGGCACGATGAACTCCACCCCTAGAACGGCAACACACTAATCAGAAAACCGCTAAAACTCCTTTAGAACAGCGACATACCAATCAGAGAACAGAACATGTACCCCTAGAACAGCCGCAGACCAATTAGAGAAGAGAACCCCCCGACCATAGAACAGCATCAGACCAATCAGAACACAGCCCATGTAGCTCTAGAACTGTTAATAAAAGTTGTTACAAATGTGATTACAGTGTTACTACACAGGTACTAGAGTAACGTAATGTAGTGTTACCAATGGAACTGATTGGCTGGAGAGGTCACACAGGGCTAAATCCCAGGTCTGAAACAGACCCATTTTCAAAGGCAGCTAGGATGAAAGTCAGCAGGTGCATGGCCCCTCCACCCCTCATCAGTTGCCTTGTTGTCAGTGTGACAGAGGGGAAGTTATCAGCTGTACTGTCACTGTCTCTCTCATGGGAGAACACAACACCAGAAGCTAGACACTACTCAATTGTGAATCTATCTCAGCCATGCTATCAATGACTGCAGCATTTGGCTATGAAACACACACACACACACACACATACACACACTAACACACTCAAAGGCCATCATAGTGCACTCATGTGATAGAAATAGCACAATAGCCCATGGTGAAAGCAGCTACAGTATTGAGTCTATACAGTGTTTTAGCGTTGACCAACACTTATGCAAGGCACAGTAGTCCATGTGTTGCATGTGCCTATGTCATTCCAGGCCTAAATACACACATCTCAGGGGTGCGTTTAACACCTTGCTCTCAACAAGTGGCCAGCTGAAGCTACCACATGCGCTCTTTCACTCCAGGCAAAGATAGCATCGGTATAACAGGTTGTTGATTCATAATCATATTATATTCAATAAGCTTTATGTGTCCCCAAGGCCAAGGGGCAATTGTTACTCGGCTTAAAGTCACATTGCAGATAGCATACAACAACAACAAACAACAACAACAATACTTTATGTAAATAAAAGTAATTTGGTCCATACCCAGAGGGATGCTGTGTTCACTGATAGCCTTCTGCCCTCTAGAAGGTGAGGGAGCCCCTATGTCTATCAGGTTTATAGGACATGGGACATGTGTTGAATTCTGGATTACTGTGAAAGAGAAGTGAACATTAGTTACCTATAAAATCTGTACAATAGTAAACAGGAAACATGGATGACGATTCAGAATCCCGATACTGGCTTATTTTAGCAGGAAGTAAAATACTGGACATATTATTTTATAGTGAGAGCAAATGTTCTGTACCTCTAGGAGTCTCAGCCTTGTGCTGCTGTATGTCTGGCTCCATGACCGGTACTTCCCTCCCCACGTCCTCCATCTTGTGTATTACATCCTGGGTCTTGCTGCTTTCACACGCACCAACGTGATTGGTCAGCGTCAGCTCCTGCTTCGGCTCTCCTCTCTTCAGTACTTCAGCTTCCAAGTTCGAGCACGTCTCTTCCAGGGCTGCCTTGAACTCCGGGTTGGGGAAATCATTCAGGTCTGAACTGAGCTGTTCTGAGGCTACTGGGATGGGTAGCTGTGACTGTGGCTGTGACTGTGGCTGTGACTGTGGCTGTGGCTGTGACTGTGACTGTGGCTGTGACTGTCGCTGTGACTGTGGCTGTGGCTGCGACTGTGACTGTGACTGTGGGTGTGACTGTGGCTGTGACTGTGGCTGTGACTGTGGCTGTGACTGTGGCTGCGACTGTGACTGTGACTGTGGCTGTGACTGTGGCTGTGGCTGTGACTGTGACTGTGACTGTGGCTGTGGCTGTGGCTGTGACTGTGGCTGTGACTGTGGCTGTGACTGTGGCAGTGACTGTGGCTGTGACTGTGGCTGTGACTGTGGCAGTGAATGGTCTGTGGGGCTGGGGTTTGTGCTAATCTCCCCATCTTTCTCCTCTGTAGGAATAGGATCCACCACCCTACCTACCCCACCTCCTCTGCCCGACTGGGTATCGTCTCTCTGGGCTAACTCCTTCTCAGCGCAGGGCCTGGGACTGGGGGTGGAGGTTGATCGTGGAGCCTCCCCCACGTCCTCCTCCTCCTCTGTAGGATCGTTGTGGAGGTCTGAGGCTGACACGTCCTCGTGCTCCTGCAGTTCAGGGAGGTCCGGTTCGATGATGGAGTCGTCCTCTCCTACCTCGTCGACTGTGACCAGGTCCTCCATGTTCTTGGGGTACCAGCCCTCACCCTCCGCGTCGTCTCCACTCTCCCACTCCTCCGCCTCGCTGTCTTTTTCTCTCTCATGCTTGCCACTTCCTTGAGGAGAAACAGACTTCTCTTTGGATTGCTGATACTCAGCGGTTTCTCCCTGTAATGAAATGGCATTTGTTTGTAAATAAGATATACTGTCCAACTTCAAATTTATATATAAATCTTACTTGTGTACAATAAATCCTCTCACTTACATTATTTTCAGTAGTCTCTCTTTCCGGTTTCTCCGTCCCGTGTCTCCTGGTGGGTTTCTTGCTCCTTCCCTGTGTCGGGGACCCTTCTGTCTGCCTCCTGTCTTCTCCTGTCCTGGTGGGTAGAAACTCCTCTCCCAGCTCTGACTCTGAGTGTCTGGATCCGTGGTAGTCCGCTCCATCCCTCCTCTTCGACTTGAGTCTCCCCTCCTCATGTCTTTGGTACTGTTGCCTCAGGGGCTTCTCTGACTTATACATTTGTTCTTTTTTGTAGAAGACCTCATCCATGTTCCTGTACGAAGGGAAGGGGGGCATGCCCTGAGGGCTACCCCGCGGGTGGGGGTACCAGTCTCCCCCCCTGTTTCCCCCCCTCATCCCCTCCCCTCCTCCTCCTCCTCTTTCCTCCGCTGATCTGGGACTGATCCGGTCTCGGTCGGAGGGTTTCAGGTACGGCTTATTCCGTCGATCCTGCATCCTCCCGTTCAGCCTGTCGTCATCCATTGTACCTCCGTTCCTCCATGGCACCTCCTCCCTTTCCCTCTCTCGTTCTCTGACCTCCTCCCCCCTTCTCATGTGTTGGGTGGTCCAGGAGCCCCGTTCCTGGCCTCCTCGGCAGGGTGCCCCCTGGGGGCTGTGGGCTGAACTACAGGAGGTAAAGCTGGGGCTGTGGGAGCGAGGGCTCAGAGAGCGGCTGATGGGACTACGGGACCGCGCTCTCTCTGGCATGTAGCTGAAAGGAAATAATATCATTAATATGCAGTTTGTAGTCAGGAAGTAGTGTTGGATAATTTCATCCAGTTTTTGTCGTTTTCTACAGGGGATCGATCATGCAAAGACAATCGCATATTACAAAAAAAAAAACGCCACTCAGAAAATGTAAAAGGAAAGAAAGAAAAAAGTTGCCTTACTGATCAATCTCCTGCATCTCGTCCCTTTCCCTCTGAGAGTTGATATCCTGTATGATTGAATCAACGTCTTTACCTGGTTTCTGTATGAACAGAGCAGAAGAGAAACTCAAATGAGCATTTTACACCATAATATGATACTGTACAGTAGATACAGTATACAGTTGGTGTGAGCTAAATAAAAACGCAAATGAACATTTCAACACCACAATGTGAACACAATACAACTGTCGGTCGGTGTGAGCTACTCACCTTGAGCTGAAGCTCCATGTATCTCTTGGACATCCTGATCAGTAGTTTCTGATCGTTGATCGTGGCTGGAGTCAGCTGGTAGTATTGAACCATAGCCTGAGCCGCCTCAATGTACGCCATCTCCACAAATGCCTGTGGAGTAAAGAAGAAGAAGAAGAATACTTTATTGATCCATTTTCCCTTACAGTGTCTTACTTTATCCCAACCCCTTCTAAAGACATACAAACACACACAGGTTGGGGATGTTGGAGAAGAGGGTATTCACAGTGCAGGCTGCAATGCCCCATGCAGATTTTAGCGCTTAAGTGACTTGCTCAAGGGCACAACTGCAGTTGAGTGGAATGAGAGAAAGACACCAATGTTAGACAATTGTTTCTGACAGTTTAATGTCCTTTTTTCAAATAACATTTTTGCAATAACATATGTCAATCAAGGTCCGAGCAAATCTTCTAAAATCACAGCCAGGTTATCATATTTCATTGGCATCATAAATCAAAAAGACAGTTACAATCTGCTCAAATTAATTTGTAGGTAACGAACACCCATGATTTTAGTATCGTCGATCCCCTTGAATGTGATCTGGGTGACATTAATGAGTCAATTTAATACAGTATCTGATAAATGAAATTCTAGAGACTTGAGTGAGACATCATGTTCTGTGATAAAATAGTTGGATGGACCGTAGGAAAAAATACATCATTATCACATTACAATATAAAATGGTCCATGAAACCGTCAGAGAAAAAGGCATCTTATCGTATTACAAGATAATATGAAGGGGAAACAATCCATCTGGTCCATAGCAATACAGGGGTATTTCAAGACATTAGGGAACTGCTCCAGTTGTCAAGGGCAATGACTTTTTTCTCCCAAAAAAGATCTGTGACCAATATTGTGACTAGACTCCACAGTAGAGCTGTAGACATTTGTGAGGGGGGAAATGGTGTATCTGGTCCATAGCAACCGAGGGTTATTTCAAGACGTTACAAAGGGCCACACGTCCTTTGGTTTCCATTTCTCCATGTCAGTTAATTGAAGTGTGAGTTGACTCCTTAGTGGAGCTGTATACATTAGTGAGTATTTGTTCTGCAGTGATATCCCACAGGGCTAATGGCAGTAGCTGTGAGGGTAAAGCGAAACCACAGGTTTGTTCTTTGAGGCATTTCCAATGACTAGGGCTCACTGTGAGGAGTCTGTCGGGATAGGTCTCAGTCGTTAAGTTAATCGTTTAATTCATCTTTTAATAATCATCAGGTAAGACCAAAAACAAGCTCACATTTTGGCCCTTCTGAGACTAGAGTTGTGCACCCATGTTTAAAGAGAATAACATTGTACTGTACCTGGTGGGTAGAGCGCATGAGGATGTAGTTGGTAACTTTGCCGAAGGGCAGTCCCAGGTTGATGACATCATTCTCTGTGCAGCTGCCCTCGGGGAGGTTGCAGATGTGGACGACCCGTCCTGTGATCGATTTCCTGGGTGGAAATGGCTAAAATAAAGAGAAATAAGAAAAATGCATCAGTATGTTTATTACTGTTAAAACATCATAGGATTCGTGTAATATTTCATTGTATTTCATGTATTATTTACACTAGTAAAAGTCTGATTGAAAGAATAAATTACAGGTATGCTCTTATCTATAATCCCAAATATGACAGTAAAGCTTAGACAAAGTTTACGGTCAAAAACATGTCCGCTTTTAAGAAAAGAGCACAATGATCTGAGAAATGGTCATACAGAAATGCAGTCCATTCCAGGGTGTTGCTGTCTTCTTCCCTCTTTTTGGAAGACTTTTAAGGTCAGTGAAAATATTTGACCCTACTTCAGCCACAGACTGTAGACCTAGACTAGACTGTGGGGAACTATTTCCTCCCTAATGTCAAAGCACTTCAGCATTATCACTCACACTCAGCTACAGAATGTGATGTATCCCTCCACTCTTAGAGCGTATCCCTCCAGCTCAGTGGCTCTGATATAAATAGTTCCCTGGTGAAGCGACATGGTCGCCGTGACAGCATGACGTTGATAGTGAGAGCTTTCTCGTTTGGATTTGGGAACATTTCAGCTGACCAGGTACAGACATCCATAGCGCACACACACACACACACACACACACAAAGACCCAGACATCCCAGTCATCTTTGTCACTAATACCTCTGGATTGCCAAGTATAGCAACCCCCGCTGCTCCTCTCCCCCCTACCTCCCCCCTCTCTCTCCCCCTCAGAGTGGTTTTAATTTACACCCAGGGGCAGCTCTCAGCTCTGAGGTAAAAACCATTGGCCTCTCATCTGACTGAATAATGGCCAACAAAGTAAGTGAATGAAGAGGGCGTCAACACTTTTCCCTAATAGCTACGACACCAGATGTAATGGGAATCATCATCATGGGTCAACCTATGGAATATATCAACCACTGTGTTGTTCAGTTGATACAGCACTGGATATACAATAACATATGCTACTGTACACTACTACTCAGACATATACCGTTCACTTAGGGGAGAACATCCAACATATCTTTATTTTTGTATTTTATTTTTAGCTCTGCATCGTTGGAAAAGGACCCGTAATTAAGCATTTCACTGTTAGACTACACCTGTTGTTTACGAATCCTGTGACAAATAACATTTGATTTGATTTTGATTAGAAAATTCCAAGAAATTCCAGGCCAAACCGGGATCGTTCCTAACCCTAACTTTCACCTTCAGATCACTTCAAAGCAAAATGTGATTATGTGTCACATAAAACAGCACTGACAGACAGTCCCTGACAGCCGGGGGTTTGGGTGACCATGATATCACCCAGGGCGGTCATAAATCCCTCCCTCCCATCCCTCCAGGTTCTCCCCTAACCTCTGCCCTCTCTACTGTCAAATATGTCAGTTAGTGCTGGATTTCTTCAGATCAGATTGATAAGAACAACAACACTGCAGCCTGACAGACCTGAGCTGTCCTTAACCATGACATTACCCCTGAGACGGGCCCAGCTAGCCTGACAGACCTGAGCTGTCCTTAACCATGACATTACCCCTGAGACGGGCCCAGCTAGCCTGACAGACCTGAGCTGTCCTTAACCATGACATTACCCCTGAGACGGGCCCAGCTAGCCTGACAGACCTGAGCTGTCCTTAACCATGACATTACCCCTGAGACGGGCCCAGCTAGCCTGACAGACCTGAGCTGTCCTTAACCATGACATTACCCCTGAGACGGGCCCAGCTAGCCTGACAGACCTGAGCTGTCCTTAACCATGACATTACCCCTGAGACGGGCCCAGCTAGCCTGACAGACCTGAGCTGTCCTTAACCATGACATTACCCCTGAGACGGGCCGCCCAGCTAGCCTGACAGACCTGAGCTGTCCTTAACCATGACATTACCCCTGAGACGGGCCCAGCTAGCCTGACAGACCTGAGCTGTCCTTAACCATGACATTACCCCTGAGACGGGCCCAGCTAGCCTGACAGACCTGAGCTGTCCTTAACCATGACATTACCCCTGAGACGGGCCCAGCTAGCCTGACAGACCTGAGCTGTCCTTAACCATGACATTACCCCTGAGACGGGCCCAGCTAGCCTGACAGACCTGAGCTGTCCTTAACCATGACATTACCCCTGAGACGGGCCGCCCAGCTAGCCTGACAGACCTGAGCTGTCCTTAACCATGACATTACCCCTGAGACGGGCCGCCCAGCTAGCCTGACAGACCTGAGCTGTCCTTAACCATGACATTACCCCTGAGACGGGCCCAGCTAGCCTGACAGACCTGAGCTGTCCTTAACCCTGACATTACCCCTGAGACGGGCCCAGCTAGCCTGACAGACCTGAGCTGTCCTTAACCATGACATTACCCCTGAGACGGGCCCAGCTAGCCTGACAGACCTGAGCTGTCCTTAACCATGACATTACCCCTGAGACGGGCCGCCCAGCTAGCCTGACAGACCTGAGCTGTCCTTAACCATGACATTACCCCTGAGACGGGCCGCCCAGCTAGCCTGACAGACCTGAGCTGTCCTTAACCATGACATTACCCCTGAGACGGGCCGCCCAGCTAGCCTGACAGACCTGAGCTGTCCTTAACCATGACATTACCCCTGAGACGGGCCCAGCTAGCCTGACAGACCTGAGCTGTCCTTAACCATGACATTACCCCTGAGACGGGCCCAGCTAGCCTGACAGACCTGAGCTGTCCTTAACCATGACATTACCCCTGAGACGGGCCCAGCTAGCCTGACAGACCTGAGCTGTCCTTAACCATGACATTACCCCTGAGACGGGCCCAGCTAGCCTGACAGACCTGAGCTGTCCTTAACCATGACATTACCCCTGAGACGGGCCCAGCTAGCCTGACAGACCTGAGCTGTCCTTAACCATGACATTACCCCTGAGACGGGCCCAGCTAGCCTGACAGACCTGAGCTGTCCTTAACCATGACATTACCCCTGAGACGGGCCGCCCAGCTAGCCTGACAGACAGTTCCCCCCTTTACCTCTACCCTTTGTCCTCTCTGCCTTCTGTAAAATGTCCGGTAGTGCTGGATTTCCTCCAAAGAAAATCCCTATACATGTAAGAACAACACTGTAGCCTGACTAGGGTTGCAAAGGGAGGGTATATTACTGGTAACTTTTGAAGTTTACCAGTACACTACCAGAATTCTGGTAACTTTCAAGGAATTTATGGAATTTTATCAAATTACATCTAGGGGCCTTTTTGGGTTCTCTGGCCCTCTGTGTGGCGTTATCACATGTAAAATATATAAAATAATAAAATAAGATGATTTTAAAATAGAGAAATAGAATGACAAAGCTGTAAAACATTATGCTAAATATAAACCATCAATTTAGTGAATACCATTGGTGTTTAAAATGAGCGTTTCAGCATGAAATATCCTTTATTTATTTTTACACACAGTTATTTATTTTACTATGCCAATATGTCTTTATTGTAAATGTTCTGCCGCTAAACTAGAAGTCAATAGTTGGAAGAGTTGCAGAGTTAATTGAAAATAATGCCATTGTTGATTAGATGCTTTTTTCATTAATTAGACTATTTTCTCTTGGACCGTAGGGTCTGTCCACTAGAAACTCATGGACAATATGGACACAGATATAAAACGTGAATACTTTATATGAATACTTTCAAGTATAAATTACCAAAGTTACCATAAATTGCCATAGATTACCTGTTAATTACCTAAATTACTGAACGTTCTGGTAACTTTGGTAAATTACCGGTAGTTTTGCAACCCTAAACCTGATGTGCCTGAACTGTCCTTAACCATGGTACTACCCAGATAACCATGGTACTACCCAGGGATGGGCCACCCAGCCTGCCTGACAGACAGGTCCACATGTGGGACAGTCTGGGGTCGGATTCTCCTGTTTTTATGTTAGTTTGAGTAATGCCCAACGATCTTGTGTAAACTAACTTGACTGTCTTGTAATGTTAAGAAAATAAACTTGCATTGTGCTTGACGCCACAATGGTCCCCATACACCAGGTCACAGGCTAAAATGGGGGAACTCTTACCAGCGTATCTGTATAGCTAACTATTTCCAATAAGGAACACTGCTACATTTGATAGTAGACAGAAGACTAGACTATACTAGTAGATGTGATGAATTGGGAAAGTTATGTCAAAAGAACATTGCTACTGTGCTGCTACCCTATAATCCTCCCCTAAACCCAAGATTAGAACCAAGATGTTGCACCCCAAGATTAGAACTAAAATGTTACACCCCAAGATTAGAACTAAAATGTTACACCCCAAGATTAGAACCAAGATGTTACACCCCCAAGATTAGAACCAAGATGTTACACCCCCAAGATTAGAACCAAGATGTTACACCCCCAAGATTAGAACCAAGATGTTACACCCCAAGATTAGAACCAATATGTTACACCCCAAGATTAGAACCAAGATGTTACATCCCCAAGATTAGAACCAAGATGTTACACCCCAAGATTAGAACCAAGATGTTACACCCCAAGATTAGAACCAAGATGTTACACCCCCAAGATTAGAACCAAGATGTTACACCCCCAAGATTAGAACCAAGATGTTACAACCAGTTTGTAAAAATAACATTGTTACTGTGCTGCTACCCTAGACTCATCCCATAAAACCCAAGATTAGAAATAAGATGTTACACCCCAATATTAATAGGTAGTTGATGTGAAGAATATTGCTACTGTGCTGCTACCCTAGACTAATCCTCTAGCCCCAATGTTAATCTATCCAAAGCCCTGATTGCCTACAGGGTTTAATAACTCTCTGGCACGCCACCTGACTTTAACGGTTTCAGATGCGAGAGTGATAATTCTATTAGCAGCTCTGTGCCAACTACCACTAGGCTAAACTAGCTCTCACGCGCGCATATATATATATATATATATATACACACACACACACACACACACACACACACACACACACACACACACAAACACACACACACACACACACACGCACGCACGCACGCACACACAATAAAGGTCGCAGCAGCCCGGTCAGTAAACAGCTACAGAAATAGACAGCAACAGGCTGTTAATGTCCTTGAGGTGAAAGAGGGAACAAGAGCCTTGCCACCGGGCCGGTCGGTCATCGGTAGAGTGTTGCATCAGTCAGAGTGTTTGCCTTGTAAATATGTGGTCCAGCGATCTGGACACTTGTTCATGCTTTTACATCCTTTGGATCCATAAGTTGAGGGTCATACAGTGTCGATGTTTCTGGGCTTGGGGAAGATGTTGACGCTTCTAAATCACCGATCTTGGATTAGATTGCCCTAGTCTTAAACCATTAGGAGGATGAAAAACCTCTGACCTTGAATCAGTGGTTAGAGACTTGTTCATACTTTTATACAGCCAGAGCCTTACCCCTGACTTGAGGGTCATACGGTGTAGATGTTCTTGGGCTGTGGAAAGATGTTGACTCTTCTTAACCACAGCTCTAGGATGACATTACCCCTTGCTTCAATTTTAATCATTAGAAGGGTGTAAAAAAGCCAGACCTTGTATCAGTGGTTAGAGACAATTTCTGTACATTACTATACATCTATGTACTGTTGTGTATAAAAAAATATTATTTCAAGTCATAATCCTAAAAATGACCAAAAGAAAGCACTGGTCCTTACATTGACATTGGACATTGCCAGTGTTGGATGTTATTAGGTTAGCTGATCTACAACAGCTGTGGATGGACTAAAGTGTTGCTGTTGATTAGTGTGTGGAGGCTGACAATGGCAGATGATGGACACATCTGGTATACATAATTGGGTTTACTGGTGTACGGGGTGCTGCGTTTCTGTTGGGAGATTGTATCACAATCACACACTGCCTGACCTACAGCTGGGTTCAAATGCTATTTCTAATACTTTATCTGGGCTTACTTGAGCTTCGCCTAGCGCAATGGAACCAATAGAATAGTTGTAAAAGTGCAATCCCCGCCCATCTGGCACTCAAGGCAGACTAGAGCAAACTCTCTAAGTATTTGAAAGATTTCAAATAGTGTTTGAACCGTGGTCTGGTGACCTATTCATCAGGAACTGAAGTGAAGTTACAATTATAATACATGAGGCAGTTAGTTAAGTTACCAAAGGCCCTGCCTGGCAAATGTCATCACGGCTTGTAAACACATTTGAAACCTGTGATTGGAATGACATGGCCTGATGTTTATCACATGGTTTATGATGTCAGGGTTCAATTGATATTGCAATCAATTACAAGAAAGACAGATGAAAAAAAAGAGAGAGAGAAAAAGAGAGAGAGAAAGAGAGAGAGATGTTTTCGTGCACCAGTGAATGTTTTGATACTGCTACCTAGAGTCAACCAAACATGCTTGCAAATTCCCACTTTCACTCACAGCAGTCTCAGCGGTAGATCTGCCCCATAGACAAACCACTGATAAAGAACGTAGCCCTTTACACCCGTACCTGTACCCGGGTTGAAAATTGCAGATTTGGACACTAATAAGCTTCTAAATTGGTACGCAGTGGCTGTACAGTAACATGCTATACATGACGTCAGAGCTCAGGCTTTGCGCTTCACAGCTCTGTATGGGTTTTGACTGACAACCATTCTGAACATGAGCACCGTGTGCGACAAGAAGTTGCCCCCACCCCCACTCTAATTGGGCAACTTTTAGCACATTTTGGGTTGTCTGAGTGAGGTAAATTCTGTAAATTACGAGGACTCTATGTATTTTGAAAGATGAGACGATGAGAATTATAATAAATACCTCTTCGATGTCATACAAGCAAGCCAAACACCTGTCAGTCCAAATGTGCACTTCACATGTCCATATCATGTTTGATGTACAGTTCCAAGATGACATGGTGTTATACCCTGGGTTGTCCTGAACAGAATGGGTCTGTGTTTGTTGTACTGTGAAGAAGGACCACGCATCTGAATGCACTCATGACGCTATTCTACGCGCACCAAATTTACGATCTGCTTCTCTGAATTGCCTTGTGAATGCCTTACACTGTAAGATCGTATTTTATCATTTAGCTAGTCATGTTGGCAATAGAACAAGCTTTCAAATGATGCCTTGACTGACCCAGACTGCGATTTATAATGGATAGTTTTGGGATTGCGTAAACAACAACAGTCATTGTGTGATGGTGGGGATGCAGGGTTGTGTTCCAAACAAAACAACTACAAGTGTGCTTGCTCTAGTTCCTCAATGGCACAGCTAGGAGAGCTAAAAAAAATACTTTATAGTTGAAGACTTCTTTGAGTCATAAAAGTGCATTGAAATTACTTAGGAACTGTGCACACTTTGGTGAGGTGTGTGGCCACTTGGAGACACCAGTTAGACCTCACTCATTTTTTTGTCTTATGTTGCACCTACCCCAAATCATGTTACTTACACTGAGTGCACAATCCATAGTATTTTTCGATTTCGTTATCAAGAAATGCGGCGAAAAGTAAGGTAAATGTAAAATGCACATCAAATCAACAGTGTCATGTTTGGATTCAGTCTTGTGTCAGGTGAACTGTTGTGTCCTCACCTTTAGACTAATAATTTCCCCATAATCTCCAAACTGTTCCCTTTTAATTGCTACCATAGTTATGCATATGCTTTTCATATTTCTTCTGTAAGAAACATTTCAATTTAGCCCTATCCATATAGGCCAATTCCCATTAGTGTAAGGGGTTAAAACGCACACTTCAATGGCAGTGGTGTGAGTTGATAGAGGGGTGAGATGCGTTCTACAAGAGGAAGGTTTAGAGCAGTAACAGGAGTCTCACTCTCTCATCGCTCAATGCTCTGACAAAGGATTTGAGACCCAAAACTATTTATACTCTTCAAGTGCACTCTCAACCAAACATTTGACTGAATTATACTTTATACACTCTCAAGAGGCTCAAAGCGTAGGAAAAATATAACAAGTTATGCTAAGTGCTGTGTGCAGGAGCTTATTTTACACCCTCCCTCTCAACCAAACATTTAATTTTCAACTGTACACTTTACACTCTCAACCAAACGTTATGACTAGCAGCGTGCTGTGTCCCTCGAGAGACATTCCTGTTTGTTTATCCAACGTTGGATGAACGTTAGATCCTCGTCTGAGTGGCCGAGCCCTCCCGGTTTTCCTAACACAGAGGACCCCGCCACCCCGCGGGATCGCCTTACGGTTCCCGTCGAGTCCGCTTGGTTTGAAACTCAACCCCCCTGCACCGCCAGGCCCTCCTGTGGATCTGTGTGTGTGCTGGAGGTCGCAATTCTGTTTCTGTTATTTCGTTTGACCGTTAAATGTAAGCCACTGTGTATTTCTGTTTGCGTACTGTTGTCATGTAAACTGCATTGTAGTTAAGCCCTATATTTAATTTGACTCTGCATATCAATACTACTACTAAAGATAAATGAAGATGTCAGCAGTGCTTGTATCAGGAGTGAGTTGCTGCGGTATAGACCTAGGCTATGAATGCAAATTATTATGTTATAATAATTTTGAACTTGATATTCAAGTGTACTATAAAAAAATCACAAAAGTCTCAAACCATACCGTAGACTAGTTGACAGAGTTTAGCTGACAGAGTGTCTGTTGACTATTATATATTTCTAAACAGACCACCAAAGTCACATTACTATAGGCAGCCCTGCAAGGCTTGCATTTTGCTGGGGAAAATAAAACCTCCATCTGTTGGGTTGCTGGTAGTTGGGACAGCTGTAGAGTTTATAGGGGCTAACATTAGCACATGTATACAAGGTTTTCCACTGACATGATAAAAGGCATCGTAAATAAAACAGTGTCAAATGGATCCATAGGTTTCTGTGGAAGCCTATCTAGCCTGGTCCCACATCTGTTTGTGCTTGCCAACTTGGTAAGACAGAACAGACACATCGGGAACCAGGCTAGTTTTTTGTAGGAGTTCCACAATTCACATCAAATGCTTTTAAATCTCCAATAAAAGTTATTGCCTAACAACAGTTGACAATGATAAAAGTTGTTGCCTAACAACAGTTGACAATGGTGACATGTTTGTTGGTGCAATAGGCATCAGTGTGTTGTTCAAAGGAAGAAATGTGAACATGTTTATAGTGGAAAGGGACGTAGGCCTATTCCAAGTTGTCAGTTTGAATCAAAATATTGATAAAGCACACAAGCAGACACGCAAAAGAAATAACATGATGGGACTTGAGCGCCATATTTTCTCACTATGGAAGGCTATCACTCGATCCAGTGACATAAAAATACTTAACCTCGGACATAAAATAGCTAAAAAGGTTTCCTCAATTAATTCCACAGATAGAATGGCCACCTATAAATGTCACTCTGAAATAGCCCGACAAGCCGTCGTGGCGATACTCTACACCTCAAGTAAACCCAAGTAAGACCTCACATCAAACAGTATGCTGCCAGACACACACACACACGGATGCGCACAGACACACACACACACACAGATGCACGCACACACATCACCCCTCTCCTCACTTCCTCTCCTGATGGAGAGGGCGTATTGGTACACCTTTTAAAGGACCCACGTGGCACGTTTACACCTCCAAGCCAAGGTGCCCTGTCATATGGTGTAACAGGGTGTAACAACTGTTTCTTACATGTACCACATGGCACAAATAATATAATATAACATAATAAAATAGAATGGATCTTTGGTGAAAAGGGATTAATAAAAACTTTTAAAAAGCTATACTGAAAATGAAGTAACATAAGAAAAATTATCTATTAATACTCCATATAAATGAATACCGAAAATTCAACAATTGCATGTATAAACCGTTATTATCTGTCCAGAGCCTACAGGGTTTTTGTAACTGTGTAACTACATATTCACGTACGGTTGCGATTTAATCCCCATTAGACCCGTTTTATCACTAAAGAGGAAGCAGAAATCTGGTCATTTAATTTCACGTGTTTACAAGCCAGGCATTTTAATTACATAGTTTGTAGGAGATATCAGTTTGAAATCAAATCAACACAAAAAAAATACTCAAAATGAATATACAAAAAGCAACAAAAACGAACAGTGATTATGAAAATATATATGTATATATGTATTTTTGTGCAGTTTTGCACTGAAGAGTCCTCGCATATGCTTGTGATAAAGTCCATTAGACCCGTTTTATCACTAAAGAGAAAGTTTAAATCTGTTAATTTCACACACATGTTTTCAAGCCAGGCATTTAATTACATAGTTTGCCGGAGATATCAGTTTCAATGGATTTAAGTTGTCAAGCAAAGACAAAAACTGCTGTCTGGATCCACAGCTGTCAACAAGGCCTTTCGCTGGTCCGTTCTTATTTACTGACACAACACACAACACCATCCGCCACCACAGCTTAGAGATAATAACAGCTGAAACACAGAGAGATATGGATGGAAGCCAGTGGTCAAACTATAATAATATGCTATTTAGCAGACGCTTTTATCCAAAGCCCCTTGCAGTCATGTGTGCATACATTTTTACGTATGGGTGGTCCCGGGGATCGAACCCACTACCCTGGCGTTACAAGCGCCATGCTCTACCAACTGAGCTACAGAGGATTAAAACAAGTGTGCACATCTCAGTCAATATGGTACATCTGATTTAGTTCTTGAAATAAAAAATATACTGTATTTAAAAATACATAAAAGAAGTAGAACTGACTGGAGAAACACTGCCTTACATCAAGAAAAATACACCTTGGCACCAATACATAGCCTATTCTGTGCCCCCACGATGGGCCCCCATGTTGTGCCCTTCCTCTGCCATGCTCTCTCTAGGCACAGAGGCAAGCCAGGGCAGAGGTGGAACAAGGTGACATGTCTAACCAGCTTTCTCACAGACACACAACACATCACAAACCACATAAACAATATGTTGATTAAATATGTAGGAATAGACATATTCAATTCAATTATATTAATAACTTTAAGAGCAGAGACTGTGCGCCAAAGATGGTGGATATATAAAAATACTTCACTCAGGCCATTTACCATTGAAAAAAACGGTCAGTTCCTGTCTACTTAATCTGTGATAGCAGCTGGGTCTACTTAGTTCATTGACTTCCATTGAAACAGAAAAGATTAGGGAGTGGGATGTCTCTCTTCCTCTTCCGTCTCTGCTGTGCGCAAAGTAGAGAATCCCGCACATGCGCAGAAGCTTCAGACCTTTAGAAAACATGGCTCTGCAGCCACTCCGTAACTTTAATTAATAAGCCATACTAAATACTTATTAGTGCTTTATAAATTATTGTAATGAATGTAATGCTTATAATTTGTAATGCTTATCAATGTTTATAAATGCACTATTAATATTAATTTATTGATAGTGTATCTACTACTTATAAATAGTTGATTCATGCTGACTAGTTAAATTAAAGTAATATACTTTATTAATAAGTTATTATAAAGTGTTACTATAAAATCAATCTGTCATTCTGCCCAAATTTACTATATGTATTTCACAAAAGCACGTATTTACTAATGTCGATATATACAAAAGCCAAAACATTGACCTTTAAATGGTTTAATCATGCTTACTAATGAAAGTTATTGTAAAGCGTTACCCAAAACTACAATCCTTATATCTCATTCAGTAGGGATTTACAGTATGTGTTTCACAGCAGCATTCTTACTAATCTTGATAAGCGAAAGCCAAACATTTGTCTGACCTTTTACAAGTTTAAGTACCCCAAACTGTACAATCTGTGGTTGTAGCCTACACGTATTTACATTCACACACAGCAGTAGCACATATCCCCTAATCTTAATAAGCGAAAGCCACAACATTTGTCTGACCTTTGACCCAGGTGGGAGTTGGGTAAATCCAGCCCCTGACATGGGATAGGTCCTCATGGCTGCAGCTGGTAGGTTAGCTCCGGATGATACATCTGGATAAATATGGAGGAAACAGGAACAACAGGACCATGAAACACATGGGATCGACTGAAGTTTATGTTGTGTTAATTCTTGACTGTGAAGAAACCAGAAAATCACAATTACCTATGTTTAAATGTTGTCATCTTATCCTACTTTTGCTTGCTATGTTTGTATCATGGCTGTTCTTGAAATTAAAGGACCAGTCTACTTCACAAGCTCACCTTAAAAAATAAATAAAAATACATCTTGGCTCTGATAAGAAAATACCAGATTTCTATTAAAAGAAGTTGTACTCTCAAAATATATTAATCTTTACTTAGAAAAAACTATAAACCCCAGACAAATAGTGTAAAAATACATCAACAAGTTGCACAATTATTAATAGTAATTTACATAAATATTAAACGTTTTATTGGTGTTTTATAAGTACTATATTGAGATGATATCAACACATGTACACTGAAGTTATCCCCATCTGCTCCCTACTCCCTAGATCGAAGTATCCAAAACGAGACCCATGCCATGCACCCTGCAGTCTAAAAATAGCATCAGTTCCACCCCCATCTACCACATATCTATCACATATTTCCCCTCTTAAAAACACCACAACATTGACCTCCAACCTCCAACCCGAGGTCTTTGAGACACACACACACACACACACACACTCCAACCTACCTTGATTGGCGGTGGAAGAGTAAGCCATGGAGTTATTCACTCCGACGTTGTTTAAGCATCCTTCAGACGACCCGGCAGGACCGTAGTGGACAGCTCCGGCTGTGATGATAGCACTGCAGACAGAACGGGACGCAACAAGAGGCTTGTTTTAGTTTCCTGACTAACTGACTGAGTGATCTGGCTACCTGCCCCTGTGCTGCTCTGTCCTTCCTGGCTAGTCTATCTGGCTGACTAACTAAACGTATGAAAGAAAATTCAATAAAGAATGTTGCACACTCTATATACAGTATATCCCAATGATTTAATGGGTATTAATTACACCAATGTTTCGGGCATAATGCACCTTCTGCAGGGACGCTACGGGAGACTAGTTTTAGATTTCTGACAGACTGACTGACTACCCTCCCCTCGACTGTCCGTGCCTGGCTGTTGCTATATCTTGTGACGGGGGAGTCTCATATTCATAAGCCATTAAGGCTGTATATGGAACATAAGTGTAAAATCAAATGCCTCGGCTGTCCGGGGATATTTACTTTGGGAATAGAATAGCTGTGTAGGACAGGTCAGCCATAATGGAGGAGATCAGATTAAGGTGAAGACATGACTTAATGGTCACAAGAATATGACGATTAAATGTACAAAACAAGGTCAGAAACTAATACATTTGGGCTGAGAAGCTGCCAAATAACGTATTAAACTTACACTGGAGCTTGTTACACAAACTTACAAAATAAGGTCAGAAACTAATTCATTAAGTAACTTATAAAGCATTTTATAAAACATGTATAAACACATATAATGGCTTAATCATAAGTTATTACAATTTTGTAGCCCATATCTGACTGAAAGGTACCCTAAGAACGTAGCAAACTTTCAGTGAAGAACATGCTACATGCTAAGAACATGCTACACAACCTTTGAAAACAAGATCAATATGTAAGACATTTAGGAAAAGTTTTTGATAATACGTTACAATAAGGTACACTTTCTAAAGCGTTTCTAATTATGTTATTAATGATTTATAATGCATTTACCAATGATTAAATAACCATTAATGATGTAGTTATAAACCCTTTAAAAACCCTATTGTAAAGTGTTACAGAGTTTTTTGCCTATCTGACTGAAAATACTTCTCAAACCCACAGTGGAGCACATGTTACACAAAATGTCAAAACAAGATCTAAACAGAACACCTTTAAGAAATAGTTTTAGCCTATACTGTATCTAACTGAAAGGCACCCTCAACACTGTATTTCGCAACCCACAGTATGAGAGGAACCCGTTACACATGACTCATTTGTTGTCAGTCCCTCCCTATTCCTAGACAAGAAGCAGCAAACCGTTTCTAGATCACACAGAAGCCTATCAACGTGCTGTCTAATCGATTTGACCTCACTATAACTCATAACTCACCCTTCAGAGTACAGCAAGCGGTTCTGCAGGTGTAGTTTACCTTTCACGTGCTGGTCCCAGTCCTGAAAACACACATCCAACCAGACCCAGTCAGATAGATAGACTCTGACTCACTGAACGCTAACCCCTACCTCAGTGCACCCCCATTGAGCACCACGACATGCCCCCTGTGTGTCTGGCCCTGATGATGGGTGGCTGGACTATAATTAAAGGGGCAACGACTTGGAGCGGTGAGCAACGGCTTCTGGAGCAGCTACAGTTAGCCTGGTCCCAGATCTGTTTATGCTGTATAGTCAACTTGTCGTGCCAATGGGATGTAGGAGTCCCAAAGGAGTAGGCTAGACTGCACAAACAGATCTGGGACCAGGCAAACTGTAGTTGGCTCTGTGGTATTGTATTATGACAGCCTGCATCCTACAGTAAAAAAAACATAGCATTTTCACACTATTATGGCAACATTAATGACCCATACTCACTATTGTGTTACTAAATACTCTTATTACCCTTTTCACTCTACCAGGCCAATCCAAGTCATACTGTGCCGAGCTGTACCTGTTTAAGCTTCCACCACATTTGCTGGAGGAACTGCGCTGGAAATGACAATGTGCAAAGAAAATATCCCAACCAGTACAGTATGGTTCAGGTTGGCATGGTAGTGTGAAAAGGGTAGTTGGCTTTGTGATGTAATGATGTTACAGCCTGCACACTACAGTAAAACGAAGCTGTTCCTCACACCCCCATTCGAAGAAGAGGCCATTCACAGTTCACTTCACACACACTAATGAACTAGTTGTTGAGCAAAGGATCTATTACAGAGCTTAACAGTAGAAAGAGCAAGATGCTAAAGGGATTGAGTTCAATATTCACACCATATAATTAGGAATTAGAATACTAGAATCGACTTGAACCTTCTTATGATAGGATAAAGGTCAGCCATTTTGGTCAGGAAGTTGATCAACCATGGTTTGCCAGTGCTGTGATAAGATATTATGTAAAATAATGAATTTGATGAATTTATCTGCACTGTATGTTTATTAGCAAGCTAGCCAGACAGCTTTAGAGGAATGATTCTAATATTTCATTTTTTTAATGAACTTCCAATATACCAACAAACAATGCAGTCAATCCACAGCCATACACTGGTTGAAATCAGTTGATGATAGGACTTAGACAAGTTGTAAATGCAACAAGAACTGATATTGTATCATATAACAGCTCTCACAGCTTTCCAAGAAAACTCAAATAAATATACATTTATGGTCTGTTTACATATATTTTAGAGGCTATTTATACAGACAATTGGTATAAAACCTGTATAAGCTGTCTTTATAATTATATGACAATATTTTAGGTTGACAATAATTATATTACACAATTTCTGATTTATCACATGCCTTACTTTTATTTTCCTGCATAATTAAAATCAGGATTACGCCTCTACTGCCATTAATTCCAATCAGACTGGTTTGGATTTCTCCCTGACCAATTTGGCTGCAATTTCCACCCCATTCTGGAACTTTTAGGGTTTATGACATAAACCCTCTAGTCATTTAATATGATCTCTATGGTTCAGACACAACAGTAAATGAAAATTGAAACGTATTAATGATGTATGTTCACTAGAGTAAAACCATATGTTATCCCACATCGTCTATGCCTGCATCTCAGTTTCATAGAGCAATACATTCTAATAGGAGTGTCACCAAGCTTGTTCAATGTAAGTAAGTGTTTCTCTAGTTTACAGGACGTTACATGTTTCTCCACAGGAAGTGACATACTGCCCACAGCAAATTACATAATCCCTGTCCAGTGAGCTCCACCCACCTTGAGGTTATAGACCTTCTTCTCACATATGGTGCACTGGTGGGGCAGGTGGGATGGCGTTACGGCGTGGTAGTCATTCAGCTGGTGAGGTTGGAGTGGTACGGAACCACCCGTAGACAGGGTCTCCTCTCCCCCCTGCAGGGGCTGCTTGTGGTATCCTACAAACCCCTGGATGCCGCCCATGCCTGCTCCAAACGAGGAAGTAACACCCCCACCGCCGGAATTGAACTTGGGGTCAGAGGTTGGCTCCTCTGGATTGTACAGTTCCTCTCTGGCACGGAATGGCTGCCCAGTCCCCATCCATACTGTGGCAGTATTGGAAACCATGTCTAACCCTTTTCCCGTGTGGCTCATGTTAGCTGGGCTTTTCCACTGCTGCTCCTTAAAAGCGTTCTTGTTCTGATCGTTTTGATTCCCAACACCGAACCCAGCCTGTTGTTGTTGCTGACTCTGATCGTTTTGTCCATAGAAGTCAATCTGAAAGCTTTGGTTTGTACTCTTGGCCTGAGTCATGATTGGCACGTACTTCCCTTGTCCCTCTCCGGCTTCACTCAACGCCACCGATGTCCCCCCTAGGAAGCCATACTGGAGACGCTTATCCGTATCTAAAGGGTATGTTGATCCGGCTTTCTTGCCGTAGTCTGATCCACCATGCTGGTTGGCCTGTTGCTGCTGCTGTTGGTTCCCTGAAAAACCCCCACCTCCGTAATGGTTCAGCCTCACATTACCATGATTCTGGTTGAACCCAGCCCCTACCATCGTCCCCAGGGCAGAGTTGGGGGGTGGCGGGGGTGGCGGCGGTGGTGGAGGCAGTTGGAAGGCTAGGGCACCGGAGTGGAAACCACCACCAACTGCTTGGGCATTACTGACCATGGCCGAGGCACGGAGCTGGTTGAAGAGGGGCTGGGACATGGCCACATTGGCGAGGACCTGATTGAGGGAGAAGATAGATGAAAAAACATTGGTCTCGAAAACAGCCTAGAGTTATTTGAAAAGTGTGTGAAAATAAAAGTTTGCATTTCAGAATAAAGGTCCCATATATGTAAATACAAGCAAACCAACCAACCCTGTTCCATTCCTTACTAGTTTTGTGTGTATTGGGTATATGTTGTGAAATTGTTAGATATTACTTGTTAGATATTACTGCACTGTCGGAGCTAGAAGCACAAGCATTTCGCTACACCCGCTATAACATCTGCTAAACACGTGTATGTGACAAATAAAATGTGATTTGATTTGTTACAGGCCTGATTGAGGAAACTGTATAACACTGTAAGTATGTCAAAATAAAAGCTTTCATTCCAAAATAAAAGTCCTATGTACCGATAAATACAGGCAAACCAATCAATTCTGTAACAGACCTGATTGAGGATGCTGGCTGCGTTTGCGGAGTTTGCGTTGCCCCCCACAGCACTCTGGGCCAGTTTAAGGCGGTGGAAGGTGAGCTGGGCCTGGAGCTGGGCTAGCTGAAGGCTGGCGGGTGTCAGGAGGAGCTGGGCGTTCTGGTGGTTCCCAGCCCCACCACTCAGCTGGCCCTGGCCACCGCCCACTGGCTGGGGCTTGTTATCATTGCCGTCGGACACGCTGGTGCTATAAACAAACAGAGAAAAGTTGGATGAGAAAACGTAAACAACAGTAGCTATAAAACACAGCTTTTAATCAGAGGTTTGGGACCCACTGTTTAAAATGAATAAATAAATACATTATATAGCCTTAATATTTAGCTTCTGTGCCTTCTGTGGAGGAACTACAATGCGTATCAGGATCATAGGCCATTGCATTATAGAGGAACCGGTAGCAGTAACAACTTGTTTCGCACCACGCATGGTTAAACGAGACCACAGAAGTTTTGTAATCAGCTGTAGACATTAACACTTATCCACATACCCACATAGCCACCACACAACCCCAGACCCTTCGCGGATGCGACCCCGTTTGACTGTGCCCTGTCCTTTCGTGTTCTGATGAATGTGCTCACATGCTGGCTAAACTTAGTATCTTGCACTATCAATCAAATCATCTATAGAACCCCATGACTTGACACAGCCCAACCCGACCAACCAACACCCCCGATCCAACACTCTAGAACTAGAAGGCAAGAGACCAATTGGATTAGGGGTGGGCAAGGTCCCAAGAGAAAGTTATTTTAGACATTGATGGACATGGCAGCCATGTTGTTTTCTCACATACATGAAGGTCTATAGCCCTGCATAAGGGATATTTTGTTTGTGACAAGTAACAACACAGCTTCTTCATAGGGTTAGTGTCTGCTGGGTTCAAATTGTGAAATATGGACAAGAGATAAATATAGATATTTAGATCGTTGTGTTTTTCTTCGGAACTTGGAGAAGCAACTAAATCTTTGTGAGGATTAGCACCCCTTGGTTTGTGTTGCTACTGGCTTGTAGAGTTGTCATATGGTCTTACGGAGAGGTACGTTTCCACATCATAAAGTCATCACGTCAGTGCTGTTGCTAAATTAGACATCAGTTATATTATAGACCACGGAGTGGATTTTGTTATTGAGATTTCACCATTTTAACAACCGATCACATTTTACTGATAGTATGCCATCATTATTCCATATATTATTCAAATAATGTTTTTCCATAGTATTAGGCTACTGTTTATTTTACAAAATAGTCTAACATCATACACACTTATAGTGCACCTGCAACTACATTTTTTAGAGATATTTTCTTGATATTAGCATACTATATTACACACTTCTGATAGTACACATGTCCCTCTGTGACCTAATTCAAACTTGGACAATTAAATGCTATGACTTAACGGTCACATGATGACCTCATATTGACATCATCATACAGTATTACTGTGTATATCATATATCATATCACAATGACTTTGGTCTTACGGTCACATGTTACTGTATTAATGTAGTAATATACGTAGCCATCATTAAAAGTCCTGATTTACGGCCTGCACACTGTAAAACCCCACAAACAACAACTGCCCCGGTTGCCCCTCGTCGTCCTTCTGTTAGCTGAGATTAAAGCGCCAGTAATGTCACAATGATACCCTGTGTCTCTGTCAGACCAGACCAGACGATAGGCCTAGCTGCCCAGATCAGACTATAGGCCTAGCAGACCAGACCAGACGATAGGCCTAGCTGCCCAGATCAGATGAAGCTGTTTATGTCATGTCACCCAATAAACTGATAAAGACAGTGAGTGTCACAGTAGAGGTGGATAAGTAGGTTGTCTTGTGCTAGAGCATAGGACAATATGTATAAATACGGCTTTATAAAGGAAGCAAGGAAGCAAAAAGATTGAACAACAAAATACTTTACAGCATATGGTTGTCTTTCCACAAGATGCTTTGAGCACCAATACCAATATGTACTTTATTTAAAAGCTACATAATAATAATATGCCATTTAGCAGACGCTTTTATCCGAAGCGATTTACAGTCATGCGTGCATAATATATATTTTTTTGTGTATGGGTGGTGTGGTCCTGGGGATCAAACCCACTACCTTCGCCATGCTCTACCAGCTGAGCTACAGAGGACCACATAAGTATGTGTTAAACTAGCTCTGTTGGACACTTGGCAGGGCGGTCAGCCCCCTGAGCTGCATGTTGTACACACTCTTATCAGTACAAGCACGCTGATGGATCATATAAACACCGCCGCAGCCGATGACTCGCTGCTAAAAATACTAGTCTCTCATCTGTTCTGACACACAGCCCTTAATAGACAAATATGGCCTCGGCTCTGACTGAGGCAGCTGGCTCTGTGTAGAGCAGACCTGGGTCCAAATAATATTTGTTTCCTTTCAAATACTTTAGTTGCTCTTGATTGAGCTGGCATAATGGGACCAATGGAATAGTCCCAAATGTTCAAACCCCACCCACCTGGCATTCAAGGCGTAGCTCAATCAAATGGCTAAAGTATTTTAAAAACAGCAAGTACTATTTGAACCTAGGTCTGGCTCGCTGAGTGCTGCTGGCCAGGCCACTTCAGACCTGTTCAGATCTTATAATACGAAACAGATTTCGTAGTAGAGTTATAGATCCATGGCTGCGTCTCAAATGGCACTCTATTTTCTATATACTACTACTTTTTACTATGAGCCCTCTTCAAAAGTAGTGCACTACATAGGGAATAGGGTGCCATTTAAAACACAACCCAGGTGTCAAGTCGTCCCAGACAGTCATTTATTAATTAAAATTAGGTGGTGGGATATTGGAGCGTGATCTGATAAGCCATCATTAGATGCCCCCTGAAGAATGTGTGTGTGTGTGTGTGTCTGTCATACAACCATTGATAAATTCAAACCAGGTGATAGGGGTATTGGAGCGTGATCTAATAATACATCATTAGACAGGCCTTTACACCAATCAGCGATGGATACAGTGTATATTACACTGACTGATGACAATAGGAATGTCACACTGTGAATTTCTCTGGAGTGATCCTCAGCTGAAGATGACTCTCTACATATGGTAAGTTGCTCTTATACCTGAGTAACTAAGTAATTGCATTATAATTGAGTTAAACATGTTATTTTTTTATTACAGAGGAATAAACACTTGCTTTTAATAAACGCTGAGTCCACTGTTGTTTCGCTAATGATCTTGTAACTAACTAGGCTATTAGGCCCAAATGCTTGTCTGGGGTCCTACTGTGTGTCTGCTGTCTGCTGGGATCTCTTACCATGTCATAAATGCTGGACCCAGTCTCCTATAAGCCAGAAAAAGACTCTCGCACACACAGGGTGACGTCATCGCTGCCTTAGCCTATGTCGCCACGGTTCAACAAGCTCATCCTTGAGTGTATAGTTGGAGGTGTTCGGTTTTAGAAACACAATAGCAACGTAGGGAGCAAGCTATTATTTTCTAAATGTACATACCGGTATGTCTATTTGCACACCAACTAAAATAGAATTAGGATCTCATGAATCACTATATCTAGACAACATTATGAATAAATATAATACAGAAATACATTACAAATACAAATTATTGATCATCCAAAACAATCTTAGCAATATACAATCCTACACATATAATTAAATCAAATTAGACTAGTCTTAACTGTGGTATTTGTCATGTTCTCGTGTGAAACTATTTCATGCTCCTGTTTTTAATAGTGTAACAATGTGGACGGGACGGTGTTGTGCTGTGGGTAGGGCCGCATGCTTCATAATTCATTAGTAGTAGTTATTATAAACAGGTAAGGGCGGAGAGCTCACTGGCATTGTTATGCTGCATACAGGTGTTGGATCTTAATTTCACCAGTATTGTCACAGCAAAATAATCCTTAGTCCGTAATGTTGCTTGATCGGTGGTTAGGCTATTAGCTGGCCAAGATTAGGCTACATGAAAACTGCAATACTGTTAATATAACCAACCGCGTGTTAGTGTGAGTTTTCAGTGAATTTATGTCAATCATGAAGCTCATCTGCATTTCCTGAGGTGCATGAAAATTCTCAGCAACAAAAGAGTGATCAAATTAATATCCTACATCTGTATGTATATGGTCATATGTGATAATGTAAGGATTAGCCTACCTAAATAGTATTTAATGTAAGGCCTGCTTAAATAGTATTTCATGTAACTATTTACTGGTTAGGTCAAATTGCCTCAAATATACATGATAAGTTATAATATGTAAATGTTGGAAATGTAGTTCATATAAGCAGTCATCTGAAGAAACAGGATACTAATAATGTTAATGATGTCAAATTACCCTAAAGTGTATGCTTTCAAAAACAAAAATATAGTCACTATTTTGTTATTAATTTGAATAGGATTGTATTACATTTACGTCATTTAGCAGACGGTCTTATCCAGAGCGACTTACAGTTAGTGAGTGCATACATTTTTTTCATACTGGCCCCCTGTGGGAATCAAACCCACAACCCTGGCGTTGCAAGCGCCATGCTCTACCAACTGAGCTACAGGAGGCCCTGAGAGAGACCACATTGAAGTCTAACTTTTACTAACAGAAAACAGTTAAGCTAATAATAATTTATCAGCACATTTTCCATTTACACATTTTATTTCATAGAAAATGTGCAGTAATTGAAATAAATGAACGATAGACATATTTGTATTTGTGCTGCTACTTGGACAAAAATATTATACATTTTATAGAGTTTATATACAAGTATATGTTTAAATTATGTATTTTATTTAAGTATATGTCCACATTTGTTAACTTATACTTAAGTTATTATTGTATACACTGTGTGCTTCAAAACATTATGAACACCTGCTCTTTCCATGTTCCCTGTGGAACGCTTTTGACACCTTGTAGTCCATGCCTGGACGAATTGAGGCTGTTCTGAGGGCAAAAGGGAGGGGGTGCAACTCAATATTAGGAAGGTGTTCTTAATGTTTTCTACACTCAGTGTATGTTATAAGTATAACTATAAGTATATTATAGTATATGTTTTGGGCCAAAGCATGCTAGGAGCAAGGGCATTCACATTGGTTGATTATTATTGTTTCCCACACACACTGTTGGGTTCTGCTTAATTCAATAACTTACATTTACACAAGGAACAGTTTATGTATTATGAAACAACAATTATTTTAATGTATTTATTTATTATGAAACACTAATTATTTGTCCATACAACACTTCAAGCAAATGTGTTACTAGCAAAATTGCATATTGTTGTGTAGAAGATACTGTATACAAAAATACTACTCACAAATTCAAACAAATTCTTAATGAATCATTCTAAATGAACAAAAACAAACGGATCATTCTAAATGAACAAAAACAAACACAATTCAGCAAAAGCAAATCCCTCTCTTCTCCGCTCCCGACTTTCCTTCTCTCTCTCCCTTGTTCCCTCTTTCCTCTCCTGCAACACAATACACTATTTGGAGCAGCTGGTTCCCTCTCCTCTGTGTGTATAACCAATTTGTCATGATCAGACTTCTCACCAACATTCAAACACACGGTTCCCCTCTCCTCTGCAGCCTGATAGATGACTGTACTAACCATAATCACCCTTATCTGTTATGTGACTGTCTCAAAGCCCAATGAGTGTTGACGCCATAACAAATGAGGACAGAGTAGCTTAGCCGTGTAGCATGTCTCTATAATGGACTCTGTAACCTACACTACATGCATATATGGTACATTACTAGCAAATACAGCATATGTGTATGGATATATGTATGGAGTGTGTGCATGTATGGCGCATTACATGTGGCCTGCATGTTGGGGATTGTATTTCTAGGAAAATAGTATTGATATAGGCAATACATATTTTAAATGAATAGTAACAGTATATAATAAGTAGCTCAATATATCATTGACACTATATTTTAGTCTCACGCTGAAAGAGTTGTCTGTAAGCCAAGTGTTCCTGCTGAAAATATGAACACGCACATGAACTTGAATGAATATGCAAAAACAGAAATAGTAAATTGAACGGACTTAAAATAAGGAGAAGGAGATATGATAATAATAAATCATGTGTATCCAAACAAATCAAATCATTATCTTATATTAGTAGTGCAATAAAAATGCCAGTGATAAAGCTCCATGTTGATGAATTGAATAATAAAAAATGATACCAATGACCTAATTTGATAAATAAATCAGAAATAAATCATTTGAACACATTGAGTATTTGTGGACAAAAGTAAAACAAGCAAAATAAAGTCAAAACCTATCTGAAATAAACTCAAAATTACTCCCACTTTCCAACAAATCCCAAAACACCCAGTGTCTACCGGTAAGTCATCAGACTTAATAAACCAAGTCCAATATTGGGATATAAGTCCATATTGTTTGGACGTAAGCAGGGTTACTCAATCAGTCCCATTCAAGTAGAGATCCATATAGTTCCTTCCACAAAACACTTAGAACACTTCTAAAGACATCAAAGAGAAGTCTTCAAACATAAAGTTCTACACACCAAATAGGCCAAGTCCCGCTAGCTTTATGAGAAGAAATACACTACTTAACTGGACCCTAAGGTGCCGAGTGAGTGAAGCAATTTAGGGAGCACAGTTCAAACGTGAAAAGTGTGTCGAACAAGACGCCCCATGCTTTCCCCAACCAAATCAAATCAAATGTATTTATGAAGCCCATTTTAAATCAGCAGACCCTATACACCTATACTCAACAGAGCGATCTCCAGTATCAGAAACACCCCAGGAGGAACAGAAAAGTCACACCAACCTGGAGCAGCGGTTGCACTGTAGGAGTCGTCTCTATGTTACACCCCACTAGCAGCTACTGTAGCTATGTTATGACCTATGTCTAGAGGATGCATGAGACATGCTTACTGCCCGTCTCTCTACAAGCACTGTGGCTAACTGTACACCAACTCCACCACCCCAACCCTTTCCTATGTCGTTAAAGTTAACTCCACCACTATACCCCTGCCCTTGTGAGTGCACTGTTGAGTGTTGGACGCTACAGTCCAACACACTCCTCCTGTGAGTCTGTGTATGTGAGTGCACTGTCACTTTTACTACAACTCCACCACAATACCACTGCCATTCCATATGCGAGTGCCGCTGCCCCTATGTAAGTCCAGTGTTGTTAATGCTAAGTTTACCACTATACCACTACCCCCTGCCCTTCCCTGAGCTAGTCCCCCAGCCCACCTGGTTTATTATTTACCACCAGATGTATTGGGTGAGATGTGGGGCAAGGGACCATTTTGAGGGTCAACTCTACTAGGATTCCACAATGACAAAACAGTACAGTATTCAGAAAATATGTATATTTTATAGGTTTAAAATGAATTATATTTGAATTAATTGGCTGTTGCAAGTTAATATAATTTGAATGATAAGACAGCTAAATACATATAACAAAAAAAAATATATATT
Source organism: Coregonus lavaretus (assembly GCF_964263955.1). NCBI lineage: Eukaryota > Metazoa > Chordata > Actinopteri > Salmoniformes > Salmonidae > Coregonus > Coregonus lavaretus. Next base: position 9,254 of record NW_028158491.1, on the reverse strand, counting down.
ATTCTAAACATTATAACATAGAATATTGGGTAGGCTAAAGGGCAGTATGTCTAAAGATACTATTTATAAAGGTGCATTACCTTTATAAGGTACATTACAAAATTCATTAGGTGATATGTTCAACTCGGCTTTCTCATACTGACCCTCACACTTGCCTTAAATTATATTTTATCCACATCTAATCGCCTTGGTTGGCTCACACACCCACACACCCGCACACACGCAAGCACACATAAACACACACACACATACACACACACACTGACCAGAGACTGATATTAATATGTTAACCTAGATGTTACATTTATAATAGGATACATTTAGCAACAGGTTTAACAACACAAATCCTAAATGGATATAGCACCACACGCCAATGACCATAATGACAGATTTTTTCCCATAACGTTTTCTTTGCACATATTAAAAACAGCTACAGGTAAGCTGATAATTTGCTTGAATAAAGTGTTTATTTCTTTCTATTCTTCTTCCTATTATTATCATCCTTCTTTTTTTTTTTTTTTACAAAGAACCCCTTTTCATTAAGAAAGTATTTTGAGAGGCTAAATGAATAATTAGGTGTTAAAACTGTATGTTTACTGTCAATGTAGTAATGCTTTTGTAACAACTAATAATAATAATATGCCACTTACTTCATCTATCAGTTTGCACCCAAAAAAAGAATGTTCACAACATCATATAGATTGTATTTCCATTTGACAACGAAATAATATTATAGCGTCTTCAAATGTGTTTTATGAAGATACATTTTTAAAATCAATTTGCCAAGGCTTATCAGAATCCCATAACTGTCCACAAGCAAATCAGTGAAAGTAAATTAATAGGCTTACATCAACTTCTATTAAGTTTGTAAAGTTTCATAGCATTTTTGGATAATGTTTGATATTGTCTGTTCTATGAAATGCATATCCTATGCCAGTAGAACTAAGAAGAAGACTAAGCATATAATTAATAAGAAGACTAAACCTATAGCCTACGACACAACTTTTCCAGCTATTTGAAGAAATGAAAACAACAAATGGCATTATTCTACCTCAAAGAGCTAAATTAAATTTGATCGACATTTGAAACACTTACTAGTCTACCCACTTTTTGACGACATGCCTAACTTGCAAGAATAATGGTCAAGGTGACTAGGTCTAATAACCTGTTAATATATCCTTATCATGCATTAATAAAAATGATGATTGGTCCATACTTTGAATCAATAAACTATTTGCCAACTTTATTAACAAGCGGATAGTTAATTTGGTGACATCTCACCACTTTTGCGCATTGGTTTCCAGCGCTCATAAACATGAGCATTTTACCTAAGCTCCCAGGCATCCTATTCCCTGTGAGGTGCCAATGCAACAGATTTACAGCCACTCCATCTGTTGCACTTTAGCTCGGAGAGGTCCATCCCGGGGAGAGCGAGAACAAACTGCTTTTAGTGAGCCTAACTCCACCTTATTTTAGAAGTCCGGGACAGGACACGACTGACGCCAAAACGTTTACAATTGCCAAAATGATAGGCACTAAATTCAGTGCACCGTGCACCACAATTGTTTCCACCGAGGTTGTCTCAGGACAGCAGCCTACGAGGTGGCACCTGTGGCCTACAGGTCAACTGCCCGCTGCGCTGACTGTAAATAGAATTCAGGGAGCGTCAGTTTGGTTGCGCAATTCTTAGTCTACTTTTATATTGAGTTACCAAGAAATGTCCCTGCAGAGGACATACATTTGCCTAAAAAGTACTACATTAATATCACAATAATCATAATTTATATTTTAAAAAAGTGACAAGCAAAATATTCATAATGTAGAATTAATGCATAGGGCCTACAAACCTGTTCACTTTAAAATAAATGTAATTGACAGATTATCAATTATGCCCCTTAATCAAAGCAACACCACCATACCATCACCTCTGTAGGAATACAATATTTAATTAACCTAGTCTAATTTAATCCCACTAGATGGCACTAAATGTTTTGCTCTGTGGCCCCATGAATCCCTGTGGAGATATGATTTAACCATATGAGGGCACCATTATCTTTCTGATGAATCTAAACCAGGGTCTCCAACCCTGTTCCTGGAGAGTTACCCTCCTGTAGGTTTTCACTCCAACCCCAGTTGTAACTAACCTAGTTCAGTTTATCAACCAGCTAATTATTAGAATCAGGTGTGCTAAATTAGGGTTGGAGTGAAAACCTACAGATCGGTAGCTCTCCAGGAACAGGGTTGGAGTGAAAACCTACAGGAGGGTGGCTCTCCGGGAACAGGTTTGGAGTGAAAACCTACAGGAGGGTGGCTCTCCGGGAACAGGTTTGGAGTGAAAACCTACAGGAGGGTGGCTCTCCGGGAACAGGTTTGGAGTGAAAACCTACAGGAGGGTGGCTCTCCGGGAACAGGTTTGGAGTGAAAACCTACAGGAGGATAGCTCTCCGGGAGCAGGGTTGGAGAGCCCTGATCTAAACTGTGTCATATCTGTCTATCATGTCTCTGTCATGTCTGTCTATCATGTCTCTGTCATATCTGTCTACCATGTCTCTGTCATGTCTGTCTACCATGTCTCTGTCATGTCTGTCTATCATGTCTCTGTCATATCTGTCTATCATGTCTCTGTCATATCTGTCTATCATGGCTCTGTCATGTCTGTCTATCATGTCTCTGTCATATCTGTCTACCATGTCTCTGTCATGTCTGTCTATCATGTCTCTGTCATGTCTGTCTATCATGTCTCTGTCATGTCTGTCTATCATGGCTCTGTCATATCTGTCTATCATGTCTCTGTCATATCTGTCTATCATGTCTCTGTCATATCTGTCTATCATGTCTCTGTCATGTCTGTCTATCATGTCTCTGTCATATCTGTCTATCATGGCTCTGTCATATCTGTCTATCATGTCTCTGTCATGTCTGTCTATCATGTCTCTGTCATGTCTGTCCTCACAGCTTATAAGAGTTAGATTATTGATATAAATGTTGCTCAGTTGGTAACAAGGGTCATGGGTTTGATTCCCGCTGGGGCCACCCATACGTAATATATGTATGCATGACTGTATGTCGCTTTGGATAGTTATTATATTATTCAAAACTGCAGCCATAATTTGCATAAGAATGCAAGATAAATCAAAGAGTATGTCATAAAATGGTCCCATGTGGCTAAATTGGTAGAGCATGGAGCTTGCAACGCCAGGGTTGTGGGTTCGATTCCCACGGGGGACCAGTATGAAAATGTATCCACTCACTACTGTAAGTCACTCTGGATAAGAGCGTCTGCTAAATAACTTAAATATAAATAAACACACCTGTCTGTCGATAATTAAATAATTAGTACAATAGTAAAGAATAATGCATTTAGGGTACTGATGATGATGATCATCTCTCTCACACAGGTGTAAGCCTGTACAGTCTGTTTGTCTCTCACACACGCACACCAGTGGAGGCTGCTGAGGGGAGGACAGCTCATAATAATGACTGGTAAGGAGCGAATGGAATGGCATCAAACACATGGAACCCATGAATTTGATACCATTCAACAGATTCCGCTCCAGTCATTACCATGAACCCGTCCTCACCAACTAAGGTGCCACCAACTTCCTGTGACGCACACACACACACCCAAACCCCCAATCTCATGATCCAAGAAGACACGGATCCGGAGGCCAAGTCCATCAACCCTAACCGTGCCCCTTGACTCTTCCCAATAAGGAACAACCAATCAATCACATTCCACAACCCTAATTAAACTTTTCAACAGCTTGACTGCTGACTCATCACGTGGTTGTCATGTTCACTGGGGGAGGGGGAGGTTTGGGGTGAGGTATGGCTGGATGGGTCAGTTAGATTACTCATCATGTGGTCTACATGTTTGCTAGGGTGAGGGGGGTGAGGGAGGTTTGCGGTGAGGCCTGGGCTAGGGGTAAGGTATAGATGGAAGGGCCCGGGGGGTCTGGGACAGCTAGATTGAGCCTGAGTTTGCGGCTCCAGGGGCTCAAATACATGGTATTTGGCACAGCTGAGGGAGCCTCTGATTTATGGTTGCCCAGGAACGGGTGAGGAATCCTGGTCACAGACACATGGGCAGGCCCCTGAGGAGCCTGGAGGACTGGAGCTCCATGAGGCTAATGGGTGAAGCTGTGGTAGTGTGTGTGTGTGTGTGTGTGTGTGTGTGTGGTCTAAGTTTAATGGCAGTGATTGGCACATTCCCACCTGACGTTTTTAAAAGGTGGAAATTTATGTTGCAGGTTAAATGTGGGGTTTTATTAAGTAATATACAAAAAATCTACTTTAGGGTAACACACACTAAAAGCATAACGTCCCCCTCTATCCTCTGCTGTGAAATAAATGTTGAGTAACATGGTAGCAAACACACATACTCTCTCTCTCTCTCTCTCTCTCTCTCTCTCTCTCTCTCTCTCTCTCTCTCTCTCTCTCTCTCTCTCTCTCTCTCTCTCTCTCTCTCAATTTCAATTTAAGGGCTTTATTGGCATGGGAAACGTGTGTTAACATTGCCAAAGCAAGTGAAGTAGATAGTAAACAAAAGTGAAATAAACAATAAATATTAACAGTAAACATTACACTCAGAAGTTTCAAAAGAATAAAGACATTTCAAATGTCATATTATGTATATATACAGTGTTGTAACAATGTGCAAATAGTTAAAGTACAAATGGGAAAATAAATAAACATAAATATGGGTTGTATTTACAATGGTGTTTGTTCTTCACTGGTTGCCCTTTTCTTGTGGCAACAGGTCACAAATCTTGCAGCTGTGATTGCGCACTGTGGTTTTTCACCCAGTAGATAAGGGAGTTTATCAAAATTGGGTTTGTTTTCGAATTCTTTATGGATCGCTGTAATCTGAGGGAAATATGTGTCTCTAATATGGTCATACATTTGGCAGGAGGTTAGGAAGTGCAGCTCAGTTTCCACCTCATTTTGTGGGCAGTGTGCACATAGCCTGTCTTCTCTTGAGAGCCAGGTCTGCCTACGGCGGCCTTTCTCAATAGCAAGGCTATGCTCACTGAGTCTGTACATAGTCAAAGCTTTCCTTAAGTTTGGGTCAGTCACAGTGGTCAGGTATTCTGCCACTGTGTACTCTCTGTTTAGGGCCAAATAGCATTCTAGTTTGCTCTGTTTTTTTGTTTGTTCTTTCCAATGTGTCAAGTAATTCTCTTTTTGTTTTCTCATGATTTGGTTGGGTCTAATTGTGTTGTTGTTGTTGTTGTTGTTGTTGTTGTCCTGGGGCTGTGTGGTGTCTGTTTGTGTTTGTGAACAGAGCCCCAGGACAAGCTTACTTAGGGGACTCTTCTCCAAGTTCATCTCTCTGTAGGTGATGGCTTTGTTATGGAAGGTTTGGGAATCGCTTCCTTTTAAGTGGTTATAGAATTTAACGGCTCTTTTCTGGATTTTGATAATTAGCGGGTATTGGCCTAATTCTGCTCTGCATGCATTATTTGGTGTTTTACGTTGTACACAGAGGATGTTTTTGCAGAATTCTGCATGCAGTCTCAATTTGGTGTTTGTCCCATTTTGTGAATTCTTGGTTGGTGAGCGGACCCCAGACCTCAGAACCATAAAGGGCAATGGGTTCTATAACTGATTCAAGTATTTTTAGCCAGATCCTAATTGGTATGTCAAATTTTATGTTCCTTTTGATGGCATAGAAGGCCCTTCTTGCCTTGTCTCTCAGATCGTTCACAGCTTTGTGGAAGTTACCTGTGGCGCTGATGTTTAGGCTGAGGTATGTATAGTTTTTTGTGTGCTCTAGCGCAACGGTGTCTAGATGGAATTTGTATTTGTGGTCCTGGCAACTGGACCTTTTTTGGAACACCATTATTTTTGTCTTACTGAGATTTACTGTCAGGGCCCAGGTCTGACAGAATCTGTGCAGAAGATCTAGGTGCTGCTGTAGGCCCTCCTTGGTTGGTGACAGAAGCACCAGATCATCAGCAAACAGAAGACATTTGACTTCAGATTCTAGTAGGGTGAGGCCGGGTGCTGCAGACTGTTCTAGTGCCCTCGCCAATTCGTTGATATATATGTTGAAGAGGGTGGGGCTTAAACTGCATCCCTGTCTCACCCCACGGCCCTGTGGAAAGAAATGTGTGTGTTTTTTGCCTATTTTAACCGCACACTTGTTGTTTGTGTACATGGATTTTATAATGTCGTATGTTTGTCCCCCAACCCCACTTTCCATCAATTTGTATAGCAGACCCTCATGCCAAATTGAGTCAAAAGCTTTTTTGAAATCAACAAAGCATGAGAAGACTTTGCCTTTGTTTTGGTTTGTTTGTTTGTCAATTAGGGTGTGCAGGGTGAATACGTGGTCTGTCGTACGGTAATTTGGTAAAAAGCCAATTTGACATTTGCTCAGTACATTGTTTTCACTGAGGAAATGAACTAGTCTGCTGTTAATGATAATGCAGAGGATTTTCCCAAGGTTGCTGTTGACGTATATCCCACGGTAGTTATTGGGGTCATATTTGTCTCCACTTTTGTGGATTGGGGTGATCAGTCCTTGGTTCCAAATATTGGGGAAGATGCCAGAGCTAAGGATGATGTTAAAGAGTTTAAGTATAGCTAATTGAAATTTGTGGTCTGTATATTTTATCATTTCATTGAGGATACCATCAACACCACAGGACTTTTTGGGTTGGAGGGTTTGTATTTTGTCCTGTAGTTCATTCAATGTAATTGGAGAATCCAGTGGGTTCTGGTAGTCTTTAATAGTTGATTCTAAGATTTGCATTTGATCATGTATATTTTTTTGCTGTTTGTTCTCTGTTATAGGGCCAAAAAGATTGGAGAAGTGGTTTACCCATACATCTCCGTTTTGGATAGATAGCTCTTCGTGTTGTTGTTTGTTTAGTGTTTTCCAATTTTCCCAGAAGTGGTTAGAGTCTATGGATTCTTCAATTACATTGAGCTGATTTCTGACATGCTGTTCCTTCTTTTTCCGTAGTGTATTTCTGTATTGTCTCTCTCTCTCTCTCTCTCTCTCTCGCTCTCTCTTCTCTTCTCTCTCATCTCTCTCTCTCTCTCTCTCTCTCTCTCTCTCTCTCTCTCTCTCTCTCTTCTCTCTCTCTCTCTCTCTCTCTCTCTCTCTCTCTCTCTCTCTCTCTCTCTCTCTCTCTCTCTTTCTAACATACCCTTAGCTCTTATTTCAGCCACCAGCTATTAGGAAGGTGTAACATAGAATATCGGGGTCACAGAGAACACACAGGTCAAATGGAACCTTCTGGTCGAAGACAGCTGGACCATAACTGTGTTTCAGCACTAAGAGCATCCTGCTAAAATGCTCATACGTTTGTTTGTGTGTGTGTGTTCATTCCTGCTGTTCGGTGTGTGTGTGTGTGTGTGTGTGTATGTGTGTGCCTTCCTGCTAAACATACAGTGGAAATACTTAAATGAGTGCTTCATACTGTCTACCAGTGAAGTGGGGATTGTTCCCTAGAGTGCTATGGAAATACAGTGAATAACTTAAACAGAAAGTTAAGGTTGTAAACAATGGATTGACCTCAATCTATACCCATCATTGCCTTCATTATAACAATATAAATCATTGTAACCATACAGTGGTAAGTAGCAAGCTCGCTTTAACTGCAATTTCAGAGAGAATAGCCTGAATTCAACAAAAGATCAACAAAAATATATTTCCTTCCTATTCCCACCAATATTCCAGAAAAACGACTAATTGATTCTCAATGGACCACACTTAAAAATGGAATGCATGAATACAACACATTCCTACGGCTAATGTTTTTCAGTAGCTAGATAATGTCTCTGAGTAAGAGTTATTTCTTCAGCTGGTGTTTCTGAGCACGAAGCTAGCTCATAACGCAGCTAATGTTTTTGAAACCTTTCATCAATACTTCTCCACTGTTTCAAATGCTCCTCTGCTGTTTGCATTGAGTGCTGACAAGAGCTGTGCATGTGTGTGTATATAAGGTGGTTGAGGGAGGCTTTCTTGGATCTTCTACAGATTGACACAGGAGCCCCTAGGAACTGTAATGGGAGACGAGAGGCAGAGAATGTCTAAAACTAACTAACAGACATTACTGAAAGTAGCTGCCTCAGGATCACTTCCAGGTCAATAGGTCAATTCTTCGCTCCACTATCAGGTCGATGACACTTCAACCCTGCCCAAAAACAAAACCTAACCTCACCTCCTAGATTTAGCACTAGATCAGAAAGAATTGACAGGTATAAGCAATATGGTTGTAGATCCAACTTCCCTCTGATAGGCTAGTTCCGATTAGGTATTTGCTCATACCTATCCAATGCTTTCAGATCTACACTAGGAGAATCACTCGTTTCTTTGGCAGACGGTGAATTGTTTTGGCTATAATATAAAGGGAGAATTGCTATAAGCAGCAATTTGACAAGCAATTTTCCTGCTGTGTTGTAAAATATATTTATAGCTTTACTAGAGTCCCCTCATGGAGAATCAATTATCCCTTTTCATTGACTGAGCTGTTCTGATGAAATTCCACAGTCAAAACAACGGTGAAATCCAATGTTCCACTGACATTTTAGACATATATTCTGACACACAGTATATCCTAATTTGAACGATGAAGTGCAGCTCCTTGCCACTCAGGAGTCTTTCCCTCTCTGCAGACAGCAACACAGGAGCTTTTTTTGGAGTACAGGGTGACATATTCGTATCTCCCCTCTGTCCCTCCCTCTTTCTCTTCCTCTCTTTCACTCACTCCTTCTCACCCTCCCTCCCTCCCTCCCTCCCTCCCTCCCTCCAAAGCAAGTGTATCATTTAACCATCTGTCAGCGCCATCAGCCGGCGACTGCCAATCACACTCTGTAACACCCTGGCAACGTGTGCATCATCGGCCAATCGGAACGCAGTTCCCTCCACCTGCTCCCGTCCCCCTCCGCCCTCCCAACCCTGACCCCCGCTGGCCACACATGGAAAACTATGGCCATTCACGACAGGAGGTCTGAGGTAAGGACTCTCCAGACTATCTCCCTGGCCTGTCTGTCTGCCTGCAAACCTCTCTGCTCTCTCATGGCTATTGACGAGATGCCCTCCTTGAAAGCGATAGTGCCCTGGACACAGATGAGTAGGATTCCTTTGCCATGGCAGCCGTTGTATATCAGTTCGAAGCAGAGGGAGAGAGAGAAAGGAGAGAGGGAAGAAAGAGGAGTGAGGAGAAAGAGGGTAGAGAGAGTAGGGTAATGAGAGAGAGGGGAGAGATAAAATATAAGAGAGAGAGAAGGAAAGAAAAGGG